>NC_048232.1:91230682-91264578 GCF_002007445.2 Ailuropoda melanoleuca | reverse complement strand
TGGAACATAAGAACTAGGAAGATCGGTAGGGGAAGAAAGGGATAAAGAAAGGGGGATAATCAGAAGGGGGAGTGAAGCATGGGAGACTATGGATTCTGAAAAACAAACTGAGGGCTTCAGAGGGGAGGGGGTTGCAGGAATGGGATAGACTGGTGATGGGTAGTAAGGAGGGCACGTATTGCATGATGGACTGGGTATTATACGCAACTAATGAATCATCGAACCTTGCATCAGAAACCAGGGATGTACTGTATGGTGACTAACATAATGTAATAAAAAAAACATTAAAAAAAAAAAACTTAAAAAAAAAAAAAAGAAAAAATTAAGTGAACTACATAAAAATCAGAACCCCCCCGCTCATTAAAATACCATTAGGGGCACCTGGGAGGCACAGCGGTTAAGTGTCTGCCTTTGGCTCAGGGCATGATCCTGGCGTTATGGGATCGAGCCCCACATCAGGCTCTTCCGCTATGAGCCTGCTTCTTCCTCTCCCACTCCCCCTGCTTGTGTTCCCTCTCTCGCTGGCTGTCTCTATCTCTGTCAAATAAATAAATAAAATCTTTAAAAAAAAATAAAATAAAATATCATTAATACTAAGCATTGAAGGGTGGCTAGCCAGAGCAGGAAAAGATGTTTGCAACACAAAATCAATACACTTATATCAATGAAATATAGAGAATTCCTGCAAATCAAAAACGAAGAGACAGCCTAATAGAAAGTAGGCAAGAGACTTCCCAAAAGACAACATCTAAATGGCCAATTAATACATGAAAAGGTACTCATCCTCACTAGTCACCAGGGAGACTACAAATTAAGGCCACAATGCTATAGTATATACACCCACCAGAACAGCTAGTCTAAAAAGAGTGATAATATTAAGGGTTGGTGAGCNAGCTAGTCTAAAAAGAGTGATAATATTAAGGGTTGGTGAGCAACAGGAACTGGTATACTCTGCTGGTGGGATTGTAAACTAGCTCAACCACTTTTACTGTATCAATTCAAGCTGACCACATGCATGTCCTAGTTATGATGTAACACCTATACAGTGTTAAACAGAGTACAGCATACAGCAACCACTAAAAACCTACAAAGAGGTACAGGAGAAAACACTACAGATAAATCAAAATGGAATTTTTTAAATCGTCAAGTAACACAGGAGACAGGAAAAAGAACAAGAAATGAAAAACGAAAACAGAAAACTGCAATAAAATGGCAGCCATGACATATCAATAACTACATTAAATGTAAATGGCCTAAATATGCCAATTAAAGACAGATCAACAGAGTAGATAAAAACACATGACTCAACTACGTGTTGTTTACAGGAAATGCACTTCAAATATAACAATTCACACACACACAGAGCTGTACAATTATCCCTCCTTATTCAAGGGGGATACATTCCAAGATCCCCAATGCATGCCTGAAACCGTGAACAGTACTGAACCCTATATAATACTACATTTCTTCCTATACATACATACCCATGATAGAGTTTAATTTATAAATCAGGCATAATAGGAGAATAACAATAATAGAACAATTACTAACAATACACTATAATAAAAGTGATGTGAATGTAGGCTCCCTCTTTTTCTCTCTCTCTCCCTCTCTCAAAACAGCTTATTGTGCTGTATTCACCCTTCCTCCTATAATGAGAGATGATGAAATGCTTATGTGATGAGATGAAGGAAGGCGAATGACCTGGGCCTGAGATGTAGTGTTAGGCTTCGTCTGACCTTCTGATGCTATGTCAGGAGAAGGATCACCCGCTTCTGGACTGCAACTGACTGTGGGTAACTGAAACCGTGGATAAGGCAGGACCACTATACACAAACATTCAGAGCAGCTCGATTTGTAACAGACAAAAATGGGAACACCCACAGGTCCTTCAACAAATGAACGCTGTGCTCCAGACACTTTGGATGACTCCTCAGTAATAAAGCGAACTGTGATTATGCTGGTAAATCCTCATCCTGTAGAAACATATACGGGAGGGGCCTGGGTGGCTCAGTCCGTTAAGCCTCTGCCTTTGGCTCAGGTCCTGATCCCAGGGTTCTGGGATCAAGCCCCGCATGGGGGGGCTCCCTGCTCAGTGGGGAGCCTGCTTCTCCCTTTCCCTCTCCCCCTGCTCATGCTCTCTCTCCATCCTCTCTCAAATAAATAAATAAAATCTAGAAGAAAGAAAGAAAGAAAAGAAAGAAAAGAAAAGAAAGAAAAGAAAAGAGAAGAGAAGAAAAGAAAAAAGAAAAAAGAAAAGCGAAGCGAAGCAAACACATACAGGAATATCGACATATAAAATGATACAATATCTGGGATTTGCTTCAAAATAATCTGGGATGGGGTTTGGAAATAGGTGTAGAAAAAATAAAATTGGTCAGAAACACATAATTACTGAAGCTCTGTGACAGAAACACAGGGGTTCATAAACTACTTTCTCTACAAATGTGTGAAATGGTCTGAAATGAAGGGTTAAGAAACTGCAGCATGTCTGTTCACTGCAGCCCCCATCTCTGTGGAAACATGGGATCAAACACTGTGGCCCTGTCCCAGCAGACCCTAGAAACAAGGCAACTCCTGGATTACTGATACAAAACTCTGGGATAGCAATACCATGGACACTGCATCTGCTAGATCAATTTCTCAGTGAAAAAAGCCAATCTGCAGTATTCAGAATTATGACGCCATTATGCGAAAATAAATAATAAGTATATATTAATATGTCATACAGGAAAAGAACTGGGGAGGACCATTAACTAAATAATCAACAGTGGTGCCTCTGGAGTATTACAGGAGACAGCTCATGTATTTTTGTCTCGTTTGAAAATCATATAACTGTGTTACATGTTTGTCAATAGAACAAATATTTTTAAAGAGTGCATTTCATATTATTTTGATGCACTGGGCAAGGGAAGAAGAAGGAAATATTATAAGAAGCAGTAAAATACAGCAAACATCTGAAAGTAGCAGAGAAATACGGTCAGACTACAGGCAATTATGAGCTGAGTGGCAAGGGCCAGAATCAAAGGTTTTTAGAAATTCTACCACTGCCCGACAGCCACACCGACCCCCCGCTGTCCCAGGGACACGCCGACCCCCCGCTGCCCCAGGGACACGCCGACCCCCCCGCTGCCCCACGGACACGCCGACCCCCCACTGCCCCACGGACACGCCGACCCCCCCGCTGCCCCAGGGACACGCCGACCCCCCGCTGCCCCACAGACACACTGACCACCATGCTCACCCCCACACCAGTCACTAGTGTGAGAGGAGTCACTGCCGTGTCCTAGAATCACTGCCACTACTAACACCCTCCCTCACCACCTGCATCACCCCTATTCTTCACTAACACTCTGACTGGTTCAGAAAAATATCTGAGGTGAAACAGTCCTCTGAAGTCCCTTGCAAGGCTAAGCTTTAGGGTCCGGTGAAAAGTACACTCCACTGGACACTCACAACATGCCAGCAACTTCCTGAAGTGAACAATGGTCTGCCTGGCAGGCTGCACCTTCTCAGAATTCGGGATATACACATAAAATACTGGTCTGTTCCCGCACTAGGTGTTTCATTATACTGAACAATTATGGTTAATATTTTTGGGGTGTGATAGTACAATTTGCTCAGCAGTCTTGTCCCCTCCTAGAGTTACAGGTAAAGAATTTTTAAAAGTCCTTTTATTTTAGAGGTATCCACGGCAATATTAGCAATAAAATCATACATCCACTGGGGGTGGTGGGAAGGGATAAGAGGTGAAAGACTAACCAAGACTGGCTGCCAGGGCTGGTGGCAGGCCTGAGGCACACTACACTGCATGCCCTATTTCTGTGTGTCCACAGCGTGGGTGGCAGAAGCCCGAACACACGCAGGAGCAAGAACGTCTCCAAAAAGACCAAGCTCCAGCTAATGAAATGAACTCACTGTTTTTACAGAAGCCTAATGCTATCAGTTTCCTTTTAACTGCTTTGAAACAATAAGTGTCCTGCCACCCCAAGAGAGCAGTGTATCTTAGAAGGGGGACACCCTAAGAACCTGTCATGATGCAGGCATGTCCCTATTCCTCATGCCTGTGACTGGTGGGGACAAGACAAACTGGCCTGGTTTGGAGTCCAGTGCAGCTCTCAGGGATGGCAGGAAGAGCTGCTTATTCCTAAGCCAGCCAGCAGAAATATCCTCAGGAAGCCACTTGCCTAATCAAATTCCACCTCCCATACCAGCAGCCTACACTGCTCCACCTGTGTCCTATGGGACAGTCAGAGACACAGTTCTCCAAGCCCTAAAGATACGGGGTGCACAGCGATAGCTGACAGCAAGATGTATTAGCATCAGCCATGCCAGCCGCCCAAAACCCCATGGGCTTGGCAGATTATTTACCTGTTCAGTTTTTCTTGCAATGAGATTGCCAATGGTCTTGCTGAAAAAACTGGCGAGCAGAGGATTGAGAGGCGGCTCGTGGTCCAAGAAATCATACAGAAGGTTCAGCAGAGTCTCATCCCCTCCTAGTCTGTCGTTGATCTGTGGCACGTCACACGTCAGCAGCTCACAGGCTGTGTTTGGGTACCTAAGAGGGCACAACACAAGCAACTGGAGGTGAAATTAGACTTCTTCAGCTCTCAGGAAGCTGCTTAAATGACCAGCCTCTCAGGAAGCAGGTCCACGGGTCAGACCTTAGAATGGAGTAAAAATATGAATAGCCTGTGACCAATGGGCGTTTTCAACTAAGACAAGCTCCATGTGTTTTAACATACGTTTTTCTTGCTCCTCACACCCTACACTGTGATAGCTCACATTTTCTGACTCTACTGCATTCTCTATATAACGCTCCTTAGTCTTTTGGCTTCTCTTCTCTCAAAACCTGTCTTCACACCCACCAGCGAGGTCTCTTCCCTCCTGGGGACCACACGGTAAGTGATGCCAAGTCTGTTAGGTGCATCCTCCCCCTCCACGCCCTTCCTGTCCCTGCACACCAACAAGCACAGCCCCAAGCTCATCCCAAGGCCAAAGAAATACCACATCAGCAGCTTACGATGATGCAGTACCAGTTATGAGGTGTTAGAGAGCAAATTATTATTCAGAAGTACCAATACACATAAAATGACTACATACAAATAATCTTTATCCCATCACATGTAACCCCATGACATCCCTCTGCTCCCTGACTTCCCATCTGATAGACACAAGGTCACTACCATTGCCCCTGGGACAGACACAGCCACCCAACAACCTGCTGCATCTAGGACAGAGCCTATGCACAACAGCAGGGCCTGATGCCGAGGCGCCTCAGGGGCTCAGTCGGTTGGGCATCCGACTCTTAGTTTCAGCTCAGGTCATGATCTCGGGGTCATGGGATTGAGCCCTGCACTGGACTCTGCGCTCAGCAGGAAGTCTATTGGAGATTCTCTCCCCCTTCTGCTCCCTCTGCCCCACCCCGCTCTCTAATCTTAAAATAATAATAATCTTAAAATAATAATAATAATAATACCTAGTGCCGTACCCAGGTACATCTAGGAATGCAGGTGAGGGTGACTGGGGTTAGAGCAGACAGGAGTGCAGTGCGATTGTCCTGGTGGGGCTGACTGCCCCGGAATACACCTGCTACTCCACACGACAAGCTCTGCAGCTTCAAGCATGTGAACTAACCTCTCTGTGTCCAAGCTTTCTCATCTGAACATGGAGGTGCAAGTGCCCACCTGCCCCACAAGGCTATGCATAAAACAGTAAGCCCTGGGTCAAGGGCAGCCACTATGACCCCCCTGCTCCTGGCAGCCAACAACACAGGCCCTAACACAGGCCTAAACCAAGGTGGTCATTGTGGATTGGCTACAGAGGCCTGGGTTGGAGAGACACTAGAGGAAACAGCAGAGCATGGCAGCCAACTAAATGTGGAAGGGGGAAGAAACCGAGAAATCTGGGTCTGGCTATGGGACAGGTGTTTCTCATCAGCCCAGGGAAGAAAAGGACCTTCTAGAGCTCAGAGCAACAGTGCCCTGTGGGCAGGCTGTGTGTGAAAGACCTGCTGCACTCACAAAGAGGTGGCCCCGTTAAATACGCAAGAAGAGAGGGCAATGGGAGGTGGAACCAGTGCCCACCCACCTCATGGGATGGCTACAAGGACCAAATGAGTCACGTCAGCACCACAAACGTGCACCGTGAAACCAGCATGAAGGAAAACACACAGCCACCAGGGACAGGAGGTCAGAGTGCAGGGCAGGAGGGCCACACCAGCGACCCTGTAAGCCAGAGCAAGGCCCCACATCACACAGGCAGAGAGATGTCCACCAGCCTCCAAACAACAAGAGAAGATGTACCGATGGTACAAAGAATCAAGGCCCAGAGGAAAGTACAGACTACTCCTTTAGGAAACATTTCCAGAGCACATGGAAAGGCCCTAATCTCGTTTCCACACACACACGAGGCAAGATGAGCTGTAAGGCACTGACCATCTAAGGTTATATCCAGGTTGAGGGAGTGAGGTTTTCTTTATTGGTATTTTATAATTATTCTTCAAAAACAGGTACTGCTTTAGTAGGTTAGAAAATTTACACAAGGAACAGGAATTCAGTTAAACAGGGCAGATCAAACATACAGGCTTGTTATCTTCCCCTCTCAAACTCCTACTTGAATGATGCAAAGGTAAGAAGACGAGAAAAGAGAAGTGGAGGGGTGTCTGGGTGCCTCAGTCAGTTAAGCATCTGCCTTCAGCTCAGATCATGATCTCAGGGTCCTGGGATCGAGCCCCACAGCACGCTCCCTGCTGAACAAGGAGCCTGCTTCTTCCTCTCCCTCTGCCGGCTGCTCTGACTACTTTATTCTCTCTCTGTGTCAAATAAATAAAATCTTTAAAAAAAAAAAAAAGAAAAGAAAAGAGAAGAGAAGTGGAAATGACTCCTGGCAAGGCCCAGAGGACTGGTATGGAGCACCAGGGAAGCTAAGTCTCAGGTGGCCACAGAGGGAGCGCCCACTGGAAACCACTCGAGAGAGGCCTAGACACAGAGGCAGTAGCTACCAGGCAGGGTGGAAGGCGTGGCTCAGGAGAGCAGTGGGCTTCCTGCCCTTCCCGTGCTGGTACACAGGACTCAGAAGAGGTGGACCACAGCAGCTCCTGACTCAGGGACGTCAGGCATAGCTGAGGGATTGATGGAACACCGTCTAGAAACAGGAGGCCCGGTAAAAAAAAAAACAAAAACAAAAACAAAAAACTTCCTGACTCAGGCTGCTGTCAGGTCCTCATCCCACAGCCAGGAGCAAGGAGGATTATTTTCTGGAGAAACTGTGGGACAGAGAGAAAAGTCACCCAGTCATCGTCTAACCAAGCGGCTGGCCACCAGTCGCCCACGTGGAAGCATGGTGAACAAGCCCCGCTCAGACCCCAAACCTTGCACAGGCTCTGGTGCCTCTCTTTCGGAAGGAACGCAAAGGCTGACCAACTAATAACTGCCAGAAGACAAGGCACACAGAGCAACGGCAGAGTGTGGAGAACAAAAGGAAACTACCAGAAACACTCTGCCCCAATACAGAGTGGCCACGAACAAGAAACGGAGGCTTGGAGTTAAAATATCTGACAACGAGAAAGGCCTCTTCAATTAGAAATATGATAGAACGCTTACAAATCTGTACAAGGACAGGAAGATAGCATGTGAAGAAGCCTCTCAGATGTAGAACAGAAAGGCAAAGACATTAAGAGCAAAAAGAAGAGGAAAGCATTAATTCAGGTGGTGTAACGCCTGATTACAAGTCCCAGGAAGAGAAAACAGAGGGCAAACCGGAGGGGAGAAGATTATCGAAGAAACAATATTTCCCTGCACGGAAGGCCATGAACTGATGGGCTGAAAGGGCCCGGGGGAACCCACACGATCACTGACAGAACCCTGGATGCAGCATCTCCGTGCTCACAGCTGGGCCTTTACTCAAACCTGTCCGGTTTAACTGTCCTGTCCTGACCCGGGGGTGATCTCACATTACTGGGAGACTGCAGGATGATGGGACCAGATGAGGCCCAAGTGCCCCCGGGAGGAGACAAAACCTGGGAGCCCTGTTGTATCCAGTGTGTCAGCAACAAGGCCCGGAAAAGCAGCCAACCGCAGAGTCTAAAGCCCAGAGTGTGGTGTCCAGCAGAGTCTAACCCAGAGGGAGTCTCGAACAAGCGAGGAAGGAGAACAGTGCACTGTCAGGCCCTCACAGCATCCTCCTTGGGAGCTACTAGAGAATATGACTCCCCACAGGAAGGAAACCTAAGACGATGATGACAAAGTCCTGGAACATGAAAGGGGGGCCCTGGGTTATCAGAATGAGGATGGAGGGAACCCTCTTGCCCCTTCAGTCACCTCCCTCTGTGCCAAGACTTGCTGCTCCCCAGGAGAGTCATCGGGCAACTGGGCTCAGCCATCCTTCCTGCTCTGACCTGCAGCACCTCAGGGTCTTCTGGAGGGTGTCCTTTCTGGGGGGCTATCCTTCTGCAGCCCCATTTCCCGATGGGCAAACAGTTCTAACTCTGCAATTTGGATCGCAAAAGCCCACGGCCCAGAGCCATAAAACACACTCTCCCACAGCACTTTGCAAGTAACAACAGTGCTGTCTTGGTGTCTGTGTCCTGACTCTTCTGTCTTATTCCTCAAATGGCTGAGAACTCGGCAGGCAAGCTGGACAGGAACTTCAAGAAAAAGACCAGGACCTCCTCGTGGCTCTCAGGCTGGACCAGGTGGCTGGCTTCTCACCCCAGGGAGACTGCACAAAGCCCACTGCCTGCAGCAACTCCTGGCTTTAAGAAGGAACAATGGCTGCTGTCCGACTTCAAAGCACCCAGGGGCAGCTTCTCCGGAACAGGCATGGCTCAGACACATCCTCCACTATCGGGAAAAGAGTCTCCCCGTAACCCAGCCTTGTCGTCATGCAGGGGAAGCAACTAGTTATAGCAGCTCAGCCAGGTCTGCAGACAGAGCCCTGGCCTCAAAGGCACCAGGCCAGCCAAAGCGGGCAGTCGCCTGGAGGGGAGAAGCACAGGCAACGGTTTCCATAAGGCAAGTGCACAGGAGCACAGCTGTCGTCACTCACTCATCGACGGCTGGGACACCACTGTGTCAGAGCTGAGGGGCCAGCACACACCTATGGGCCTGCAAAGCCTGCAGTATTTCCCGTCTGACCTTTCAGAGACGGAGTGCTGCCCTGGTCTAGACACCCTCTTGTATCTTCCCCATCTCTGAAAAATAATCTTGACTCAACTTCTTTCTTGCCTACCCCCTCATCCATCTATCCATCCATCTTACTCCTTTTCTCAAAAAGGAAGCTTTGATTTAATTTTAATTAAAATCAAATTTATTTTAAAATTAAAAATTTTAGTTTTTGATTTGTGATATGTATACATGCTTTCAAACTCAGTTCGATGGGGCTTGTGAGAGGGGCAGCCACCTGTGTCCTTGCTCACCTCACATCTGTCCTCAGCTCTGCAGTTAACCTCCATGTTTCTAAGTAAAATACAGATGTACTTCATTTGTCACCTTCCGATATTACAAACCAACCTCCTACAATGGAAGATGAAGGCAGGACTGTCCTGTCACCCGCCCCTCACCCTCGCCCTATAAAATCACAGCACAATTCTCAGTGAAACCCAGGGCCTAGGCTTACCTCGTGTGCACGTGTGCACACCGTGCACAGCTGAGCTGACGGGTTCATTCGACTTCCATCTGCTTCCTTACGTAAGGTCCCCCAGAGTTCAAGTTCTCTCACTGCCTCGTTTGCTTGGCTTCATACTCATCCACTACTCATCTCTCCCAAACTCTCTGACAATGAGCATGAACCTCTCCTGGCTCACTGATGCCATTCTGGGGTCCCTCCACCCTAATCCAGAACACACTGCCCGCACCCCAGCTCCCCATCCTGTTACCAGTGCCTTCTATGCTGGGAGACCACATAATTTATCACCAAACAGGACACATTTGGGATGAGAGGGTAAAAGGGATGAGGGCCATCCACAGTATGCTGAGACAAGGGGCACTGACTAGGCATGTCCCGTGCACAATAGCTTCCAACTGACCTTTCAGAGATGGCCACCATGGCCCTAAACCCACAGGCTCCTCGACCAACAAGCTCATGTCTCCATCTAGGGCCCTCCTCTGCCGGCATCTACGTGGCTCCCCCTGTCAGAGGCCATGAATGACTGCCCTAAATGGGTGTCCCTAAATCAAATGTACCCTGCCACAGGCACTTCTCATTGCCCTCTCCAGTCTGCTTTCCTTCTAAGACAAAGGCCAACCAAGACTTCTGTAAAGGTCCAGAGAGTAAATATTTTAGATAGTCTATGTTATAACTAGTCAACTCTGCCCTTGTAATCACCAAAGGCTGAGCGTGGCTGCCAACAAGACTTTCTTCATGGGCAATTGAAATGTGGATTTGATATCAATTTCATGTGTAACAAAGTATTACTCCTTTGATTTTTTTCAACCATTTAAAAACATAAAACTATTCATAGCTTTTAGGCCACACAAAGACAGGATTGACCTGCGGGCCACAGTCACCAACCCTGTTCTAAGGCTTTACCACCTCACACCGCCTGACCCTCCACGGACACAGGAACACCTGAGGGCTGCCCTGTCTGCCCCCATTCCTGTGTCACTAGCCCCAGGTGTGGCCGCTCTGCCCTGTCTCCCTCGTTCACACTCCTCTGTCCTCATCCCGAGTCCTAACCACACCACCACTTCCCTTCTGTCATGTCCTAACATCCTAGCCAACTGCTGAATGGAACACTTTAGGAAAAGCTTTGGGAATGGTCAGTACCACTAATGACAGGGCCTCTTTCCTCTGACCCCAAGACCCCAGTGAAGCAGTTCCCATGGTCAAAAGGTCAGATGCTGCCCATCCCTCCTGACAGGCCATTTCAGCAGGCTGGGACCTGCTTTCCGCTGGGGTGCAGCCCACTTGCTACAGTCTATCCGCCTCTGTCATGGGGTCAGTCTTTTCTCAGCACATTTTCACTCAAAACACTTGGATACACAGAGTAACTCACTGCAATTCAGAATGAGAAATCACACACACAAAGATTCCAAAATCTTAAACCTCACAGAAACAAACCCCACGGGGAATGGCCTCCTTACTTCTCAGATAGGACAAATGTTTAAAGTGGGCTTTTCGGGGCGCCTGGGTGGCACAGCGGTTAAGCGTCTGCCTTTGGCTCAGGGCGTGATCCCGGCGTTATGGGATCGAGCCCCACATCAGGCTCTTCCACTATGAGCCTGCTTCTTCCTCTCCCACTCCCCCTGCTTGTGTTCCCTCTCTCGCTGGCTGTCTCTATCTCTGTCGAATAGATAAATAAAATCTTTAAAAAAATAAATAAAAAAATAAAGTGGGCTTTTCTGTCAGAAGCCTTGGCTCTGGCCACCCTCCAACACCACCCACCCCCTCCCCGCAGCCCCGCCCAGCTCTGGGCCCCGGTCCCAACCTCAGTACATACTTGAAGCGGACCTTCTCCTCCATGTCCAGGGGCGGGTCCTGTGTAATGAGGCTCACCAGCTCCTCCATACACTGCTGCCTGCAGAGGAAGCCCAGCAGCTTCTGGTTCTGAGCCTTGCACTCCTGCAGGATATCATCTTCATCCATTAACTCGCGCAGCGTCACATCCTCCCTATCCAACAGCTTGTCGACGTGGGACGTGGTGTTCAAGTCAAACTTCCAGAACATGGTGACGGCCACGAAGCTGCACGCAAAGACATAAGGGGTCACTTCTCCCACATGGTGTGAATTCACCCTCCACACGTCTACACCAAAGTCCAAGAAGCCCATCCCCAACACAAGCCTGCACGAACGGTGCTCTTCCCAGGATCTGCCTCACGAGATCTCTCTGGGTCTGGCTCCGAAGTTCCCAGGGAATTCCCAGACCCTCCACAGTGCAGGACCCGCGCCTTCTCTCAGTTCCCTCTGGCTGACCCACCTTCAGTGCTTGCACTGGCTCCTTGGCTCCCTGAGGCCAACACACCCCAAGTCTCCCATATGTCAGCACGGGGGCTGCATCTCCACCCCAAGAAATTAAACAGCTCTACAGCCCACCCTCCCTCTCAGGGTCCAACCCCCACCTGAGTGAACACCAGGCATCGCTCCCCAGATGTCTCTGTATTGCATACATTTTCTGTAGATCATGTTTGACATCTTAAGAAACCTCTCTGGCTACAGACAGACTGCCCCTCCCAGAACTAGCCAATCCTTAAAGATAGCAAAGGGCCAAGCCACACCATTACTGGAATCTGCAAACTAATCTACCCGGAGCAACTACTACTCTCTGGGCCCACACACCCCAGGAAACAATCTTCCTCTGCCTTTATCATCCCAGGGCCAGGGGTCAGGCAACTAGGGACCACCCGTATAGCTTAGAGTCCACCAAAATTATTCAAACTAGCTGGCCCTAAGCTGTCCATCCTGCCCTGCCTTGTCTTTCCCATGGAAACTCCAATAAAGGTCATGGTGTAAGTGCTCCCCTACCCCTGTCTTCTGCCTCTTGACACCCCTGGGACTTCCCCACGCGCCCCTGTGTGAGGCCCACGCCTCCTGTCTCTAGGATTGTGAGTGTAGCAAGCTTCATTTTCCTGAGCCTCCCCTGTGTCTACTCTCCTGCCCACACCTCACTGACCATCTCATAAAAGAACACAAAACCTCTCGTAGACCGCAACCTTAGCAAGTCACACTCCTGATGGCTCACTTTGCTCAGCCCTCAGCAACTCTGTCACCCCACAGCCCGGCCCCTCCTTTCACCATCCCTATCTTGCCAAACGACCCAGGCTTATCCTTGAAGCCACGACCTCCCTCACATGCACAGCCCTGGAAACCGCTATTGACCCAGCGCTCCCTCTGCAGCTCACACACACCACCCTCTCCAGGCTCTTGTGGTCTTTGCCTGGACTACACAACGTTTGTCCTGCTCAGTGAATCTCACAGGGCAAGCTCCCAGGGCCTAGGCTATTTGCAACAAAGTTTTCACTGTGTGATACAAAATAAAGAATATAAAGACTGTATCCTTAGCAAAGTGAAACCTGTACTTGGAGATTATGAAATCTCTTCAATGTCTTACCATTAATGGGAGATGGGATTTATCTTCTCTAGTATTTTTATTTAGAAGAGTAAATGACCCCACACAATGCAGAAGCCCCAGTTTGTCTATGTGTGAAGGCTGGCTGCCAGGGAGGCCCTGACACAGGCTCCTTGGCTATCCTGCCAGCCCCCATCCCCCCCCTCCACAGCCTCCTGTCTTTGCTGCATCAAACTCATTTTTTCAAAACATAGACATCTTCAATTCCTCCCATCTCAGCTTCAAAACCTCTGCTGGTGAGTGCTCTCCTGGCACTCACTAGGCTGCTTTTCACAACACTGCTTCAAGCCCTCTGGCATTTCCTGCTGTCTCCCCAACCCTACCCTTGCCACAAGGACACTGTGTTCTTCCAACACAAAGTGCCCTTTCCTACCTTTGTCCTTCTGCACAGGCTCCTGTGCTCAGACAGTCCTGCCTATTACAAACCCACTCACCTTGCCAAACTGGGCTGACACGGCCCGGGCTTCCCCACAGCCGGCACCTGCACACACTGCCCGTGGGGCATTTGACCGGCAGTGCAAGTGACGCCACAGTCTGACCCTACACTCCATTTCCTTCGGGGTCCCAGATATCCCTATTTCTTTTGTGAGCAGTGTGGATGGATATCTGTGGGTGGTAGCAACATACTTTGGGGAAGCAGAAATAATTACCAGAAGTAATTTCAGGATAAGATGGCTCTCTCTCCTAAATGCCTTGCAGAACGACTCAAATGCTTCAATAACATACAATCCAGGCAACCAGAAGAACTAGAGGGAGACTCCCACCTTACCAAGGCTTGAGAGGGACAACTAGAGGTCGCTTCTGTGTGTCCTGCTTTCAAGCCATAGAGTGGGTGAGTGGCTGGGTGGACCACAAGATCCCATCAACCAAATGGGACAAGTTTTTCTAGAAGGATCCTAAAAAGGGCTGGATTAACCCAAATGAAGACCAAAAAGAAGAAGAAAAAGGAGGAGAAGGAGGAATAAACAACAAATGGAAAAAATGGCAAGACAGCAGATAAACTCAACCATGTCACTAAGTGCAAATAAGTAACTTCAATCAAAGACAGAAATGGCCCAGGTTTTAAAAAGCAAGAACTAACTACGCACTGAGTATTAAAAGCTTACATTAAATATAAAGATACAGGGGCGCCGGGGTGGCTCAGTCAGTTAAGCATCTGCCTTCGGTTCAGGTCAGGATCCAGGGTTCCTGGGATTGAGTCCTGCGTCAGGATCCCTGCTCAGCGGAGAATCCATTTGTCCCTCTCCCTTTGCCCATCCCCCCCGCCTTGCATGCTTCCCTTCCCTTCTCTCTCTCATATAAATAAAATCTTTAAAAAAAAAATTCTCTCTCCCTCTCCCCTCCTCCCACCTTTCTCTCCCTCTCTTTCAAATAAATGTTTTTAAAAAAATAATAAATAAATAATAAATAAATTGGGGCGCCTGGATGGCTCAGACAGTTAAGCATCTGCCTTTGGCTCGGGTCATGATCCTGGGGTACTGGGATGGAGAAGCAGGGAGCCTGCTTCTCCCTCTGTCTGCTACTGCCCCTGCTTGTGTTCTCTCTCCCTCTGTCAAATAAATAAATAAAATCTTTTTTAAAAAAATAAATAATAAATAAATAAAAAGATACAGGTTAAAAATTAAAAAAAAAAAAAAGGTTAAATAAATGGAACAGCATGCAGCATCCAAACACTAATCATCAGACAGTTGGCGTGGCTGCATTAATACCAGCCTAGCGTTTTGCAACACCTTTGTCTGCTTTGGGTATCAGGGTTAACTGTGAATTCATGAAATATACTGGGGAATACTCTCTTTTCCTGCATTTACAGAGTTTACATAAAACTGGTATAACTTCTTCCTAAAACATTCAACAGAGTTCACCAGTGAAGCCAAGGGTCTAAAATTTTCTTTGGTGACATTTCAGATTATGAATTCCATTTCCTTAATAGGTATTTTCTATTTCTACTTGTTTTCATGCTGATAATTTTCATTGCTGAAGGAATCTGACCATTTTACCAAAACTGACTAAAATATTGGCATGAAATTATTCATAACATCACGCCATTCTTTTCTTTTTTTTTTTAAGATTTTATTTATTTATGTGACAGAGAGAATACAGCAGGGGAGTGGGAAAGGAAGAAGCAGGCTCCCAGCAGAGGAGCCGGACGTGGGACTCGATCCCGGACCGCCAGGATCACTCCCTGAGCCAAAGGCAGATGCTTAAGGACTGCGCTACCCAGGTGCCCCAAGCCATTCTTTTAATGTCACGTAGGACCAGTAGTAACACCACACTTTCTTATGTATTAGTAATGCTTGTCCTATCTTTTTTCTTCATCAGTGCAACTAAAGGTTTATCAATTTTACTGATCTTTTTGAGGAACCAAATTTTGGCTTTATTTTTTTTTTCTCTATTATTTGTGCACATTCTATTTCATCGATCTCCTCTTTTGTCTTTGTAATTTCCCTCCTACTGCACACTTTGGGTTTAATTTGCTCCTCTTTTTCTAGCTTCTTAAGTTACTAGATCATTGGTTTTGGGACCTTTCTGCTTTTCTGGCATGAGCATCAGAGCTACAAATTTGCCTTCAAGCACTGCTCTGGCTGCACCCCAAGGCTTTTCATGTTTCCATTTTCACTGAATTCAAGTATAATGCTTAATTTTCCAATTATTTTGAGATTTTTTTTTAAGATTTTATTTATTTGGGTGGGGAGAGAATGAACAGTGGGAAGGGGCAGAGGGAGAGAGGGAGGGAAGCAGACTCCCCACTGAACAGGAAGCCCAATGCGGGGCTCGATCCCAGGACCTGGAGACCAATACCTGAGCCGAAGACAGACACTTAACTGACTGAACCACCCAGGCACCTCTATTTTGGGATTTTCTAAATATGTTTTTTTTTTTAAGATCCAATTGGCTTTATTAAATGATTCATGAATCAGGCAGCATCCCATCTACCAGACAGAGGGGCACTCCCATCTCTTTGTTATTTATATATAATTTCTGTTGCAGTCAGAGAGCAGGCTTGTATGATTTCATTCCTTTTAAATTTACTGATATTTGTTTCATGGCCTATCATAGGGGTCAACAAACTTTTTCTGTAAAAAGCTGCAAACACAGAAATAGACCAGATTTTTTAGCAGGCTCCTAATTATTTTCAGCTTTGTAGGCCACATAGGGTCTTTTGCACGTTCTTTTACTTTTTCTTAACAACCCTTTAAAAACATAAAAACTCTTCTTCTGCAAGCTGTACAGCAGTAAGTAGTGAGCTACACTTCCGCACAGGCTTCAGTCTGCTGACCGATGACCTTGCATACGACAAGGTCCATCTTGGTGAATGTGACATGCGCACCAGAAGTTTTTCTTCTGTTGCTGTTGGGTGGGTCAGTTAAGTCAAGTGGACTGATAATGTTATTCAAGTCTCCTATATCCTCACCAATTTTGTGCCTAATTGTTTTGATAATATGAGAGGAGGGTTGTTATCTTCAACTCTGTTGATTTATTTATTTCTTCTTTTGATTCTGTAAGTTTTTGCTTCAGGTATTTTGAATTTCCTTTATTATGTGGATGTATATTTAGGATTGTTATGTTTTCTCAATGAATTGCCTCTGATCGTTTTGAACTGTCCCTCATTATCTCTGGCAATACACCATGTCTTAAGTCTGCTTTGTCTGACATTAATACAGAACATTCTTCTTGTGGCTCACATTTGGTATATCCTTTAACATCATTTTACTATCAACCTATTTGTGTACTTTTTTAAAAATTCTTTTTGACATTTTATTTATTTGTCAGAGAGAGAGAGAGAGCACAAGCAGGGGGAGCTTCAGGCAAAGCAGGCAGAGGGAGAAGCAGGCTCCCCGCCAAGGAGGAGCCCAATGCGGGACTTGATCCCCCGACCCCAGGATCATGACCCGAGCCAAAGGCAGACACTTAACCAACTGAGCCACCCAGGTGTCCCCTATTTGTATCTTTAAAGTGTTTCTTTAATGTAAACATGTAAACAGCATATGATTGATTTGGTCTTGCTTTGTTATTCCATCTGTTATTCTCTGCTCTTTTTTTAAGATTTATTTATTTATTTTAGAGAAAGAGAAAGAGAGAGCGTGTGAGGAGAGAGGAGGAGCAGAAGGAGAGAGAAAAAGGGACTCTTCAAGCAGACTCCTCACTGAGCACAGAGCCCAATGTGGGGCTCAATCCCAAGCTCTGCTTTTAACTGAAGTTTTTAAGACCATTTACATGTGATGTAATTATTAATATGGTTGGGCTTGAGTAATTTTTAAAATACAACACATTTTTTAAAAAGATTTACTTATTTATTTATTTGAGAGAGAGAGACAGAGCACACACACATGCATCTGTGCACATGTGAGCAAGGGGAGGGGCAAAGGGTGAGGAAGAGAAAAAAATCTTTTTTTTTTTTTAAAGATTTTATTTATTTATTTGACAGAGATAGAGACAGCCAGCGAGAGAGGGAACACAAGCAGGGGGAGTGGGAGAGGAAGAAGCAGGCTCATAGCAGAGGAGCCTGATGTGGGGCTCGAACCCATAACGCTGGGATCACGCCCTGAGCCAAAGGCAGACGCTTAATGGCTGTGCCACCCAGGCGCCCCGGGAGAGAAAAAATCTAAAGCAGGCTCCACAATCAGCACAGAGCCCGATGTGGGGCTCAATCTCACAACCCTGAGATCATGACCTGAGCCGAAACCAAGAGTCAGATGCTTAACCAACTTAGGCACCCAGGTGTTCCAAATCCTAGCAGATCTTTAAAATAGAAATTGACATGCTAATACTAAAATGTATATGGAAATTAAAAAAAAACAAAATAAAAACTAGAACAGCCAAAGCAATTTTAAAAAGGAAGAACAAAGTTGGAGTACTAATACCACCTGATGTCAAGACTTACTATAAAGTGACATTAATCAAGATAGCCTGGCTCTGGTGTCTCAACAGAACAAAATAGAAAGTCCAGAAATATACTACTGACTTTCAATAAATGTCCCAAAGCAATTAAATGGGCAAAGTATAATCCTTTTCAACAAATGGTCCTAGAAACTAGACATCTATAAATAAAATGAAACTCAACCCTTACCTCACACCATACACAGATCACAGGCTTAGCCATAAAAGCTAAAACTAAAATTCTCAGATGAAAACCTGAGAAAAAAAATCTCTCTAGACTTGGGACAGAGAAGACGTGAGAAAACACAAATGGGCGGGGGGCACCTGGGTGGCTCAGTCAGTTAAGCATTCAACTCTTTTTTTTTTTTTTTTAAGATTTTATTTATTTATTTGACAGAGATAGAGACAGCCAGCAAGAGAGGGAACACAAGCAGGGGGAGTGGGAGAGGAAGAAGCAGGCTCATAGCAGAGGAGCCTGATTGTGGGGCCCGATCCCACAACGCCGGGATCACGCCCTGAGCCGAAGGCAGACGCTTAACCGCTGTGCCACCCAGGCGCCCCAGCATTCAACTCTTGATCTCAGCTCAGGTCTTGATCTCAGAGTCATGAGCTCAAGCCCTGCGTTGGTCTCCTCACTGGGTGTGGAGCCTACTTAACAAAAAATTATTAGAAGAAAAAAAAACAGTAAACAAGACTTCATCAAAATTAAAAACGTCTGCTCTTTGAATGATACCATTCATTAAGAAAATAAACTGGTAAATCAGAGTGGGAGAAAATATTTGCTATCTTTATCTGACAGAACATTCATATCCAAAACGTATAAAGAACTTTTCGGGTTGCTTGCATGGCATAGTGGGTTAAGCGTCTGCCTTTGGCTCAGGTCATGATCAAGCAACAGGCTCCTTGCTTAGCAGACAGCCTGCTTCTCCCTCTGCCTGCTGCTCCCCCTGCTGTACCCACATGTGCTCTCTCTCTGCTCTCTCTCTTTCTCTGTCAAATAAATAAGTAAACCTTAAAAAAAAAAAAAAAACTTTTACAATGTATTAAGAAAAAGTATCCAATTTAAAAAATAGGCAAAAAAAAGGCAAAAGATTTGGACAGATACTCCATCAAAGATACATGAATAACCAATAAGCACATGAAAAGATGATAAACACTGTTACCAAGGAAATGCAAATCAGAACCACAATGAGGTACCACTCCACACCGTTAGAATGGCTAAAATTAAAAACCTATCACTACTGTGCACTGATGGGGATACCGAACTGAAACTCCCACTAACTGCCAGTAGGACCATAAAACAGCACAATTACTTCGGAAAAACAGTTTGCCAGCGTCTTACAAAGTTATGTTCACACCTGCCATGTGACCCAGTAGTCCCAATCCCAGGCATTCCCCAGGAGAAATGAAATCCTCTAATCAAAGACTTCGTATAAATGAATGTTCACAGCCACCTTATTCATAACAGCTAATGCTGGAAAAGGCTCAGATGTCTATGAAAAGGTGAATGGATAAACAAAGTATGGGGACTCCTGGCTAGCTCAGTCAGTAGAGCATGCAAGTCTTGATCTTGGAGTTGTGAGTTTGAGCCCCAGGTTGGGTACAGAGATTACTTAAAAAATGAAACAAACAAGGGCACCTGGGTGGCTCAGTCGATTAAGCATCCAACTCTTGATTTCAGCTCAGGTCATGATCTCAGGGTCATGAGATTGAGCTCCATGTTGGGCTCCATGCTGGGTGTGGAGCCTGCTTGGGATTCTCTCTCCCTCTGCACCTCCCCCATGCAACCTCTCTCTCTCTCTCAAAAATTAATTGATTGATTAATTAAAATAAAATAAAGCAAACAAATCCACAAATCATGGCGAATGCCTACAAGGGAGCACTCCACAGAGATGAGCAAGTGCAACAATACAGATGAGTCTCGTAAGCACGGTCAATAAAGCCAGACACAACGTGCGAATGACTCTGTTCATGTGAACTTCTACACAAGGCAAAGGAACCCATGGTAACAGAGACTACAGGCTGCTAGCGTCAAGGGCTGCAGGACGGAGTGACAGCAAATGACAGGAGGAAGTGCTGGTGTGACACAAATTCAGAGTCACAGGCATAAAATGGATCTACTTACTTATACCTCAATAACGGTTTTTTTAAAAAGATAGATTGATTGGTTGATTTTTAATTTATTGGAGAGAGAGAGGAAAAGAGAGAATCCTAAGCAGGCCCTGCGCTGAGCACAGAATCCAATGTGGGGCTCAATCCCATGACCCCGAGATCATGGCCTGAGACAAAACCAAGAGCTGGACACTGAGCTAAGCCACCCAGGTGCCCCCTCAGTAACATTTTTAAAAAGCACATGATAAACAACAGAGAGAGGTAAAGAAGTCAGTAAAACAAATAATTAAGGCTAGAAAGTTGCTGATAAAATGGCTCCAAAGTTAAGTGGAAGATTCAGAAAGAATTCATGAATCAGAGAGGCCTACTGTAAAATAATCCGTAATTTTAAATCTGTATGATTTCAGTAACAACAACGAAACAAAAAACAACCTGGCCCAGTATTCTCCCTTCAGCCGCTGTTTGCAGACTGTCTCTACAGCCTTCACACACACCTTACTAACCTCCGAGACAGACCACACTCCCAACTCACCACTGCTGTTCGGAATCCCTATTCTGCCTTCAACATTATTGCTGTTAAGAAGCTTTGAGGGGCGCCTGGGTGGCTCAGTCGGTTTAGCGTCTGCCTTTGGCTCAGGTCATGATCCCAGGGTCCTGGGATCGAGTTCCACATCAGGCTGTCTGCTCAACAGGGAGTCTGCTTCTCCCTCTCCCACTCCCTCTGTGCTCTCCCTCTCTCTCTCTCTTTCAAATAAATAAATAAAATCTTTAAAAAAAAAAGGAATCTTTGAGTTATCTATTAACACGATAAGGCACTCTAATATATCTTTAAATCACTAATCAAAAAAAAATTTTTTTAGGGGCGCCTTGGTGGCTCAGTCATTAAGCGTCTGCCTTCGGCTCAGGGTGTGATCCCGGAGTCCTGGGATCGAGCCCCACATCAGGCTCCTCTGCTGGGAGCCTGCTTTTTCCTCTCCCACTCCCCCTGCCTGTGTTCCCTCTCACTGGCTGTCTCTCTCTCTGTCAAATAAATAAATAAAACCTTTAAAAAAAAGTGTTTTTTTAAAGTGTGCTTCATACCCAGCACGTAGCCCAACGCAGAGCTTGAACTCATGACCGTGAGATCAAGACCTGAGCTGAGATTAAGAGTCGGATACTTAACCGACTGAGCCACCCAGCTGTAGTGCTCAAAAAAAATTTTTTTAATGATTTTTTATTATATTATGTTAGTCACCATACAGTACATCCCCGGTTTCTGATGCAAAGTTCGATGATTCATTAGTTGCATATAACACCCAGTGCACCATGCAATATGTGCCCTCCTAAAATTTTTAATAAAATAGAGCCAAGCTCAGAATTCCACAGAGTGTCATCAGGCATTTTATTCCTCTTTCACTATGAATGGCTACCCTTCGGGAATAGCTATTCAACTGGCTAGAACTATACCCAGTAGATACTCTTTGCCTGTTGATATGATAAACAGGAGAAGGGCATGCTAACATAGTCCATTAAGCTTAAAAAGTCAAAAGGAGATGGGGCGCCTGGGTGGCGCAGTCGTTAAGCGTCTGCCTTCGGCTCAGGGCGTGATCCCGGCGTTCTGGGATCAAGCCCCGCGTCAGGCTCCTCTGCTGGGAGCCTGCTTCTTCCTCTCCCACTCCCCCTGCTTGTGTTCCCTCTCTCGCTGGCTGTCTCTATCTCTGTCAAATAAATAAATCTTTAAAGAAAAAAAAAAAAAAGTCAAAAGGAGAAATACCCATTGACAAAGGGTCTTAAGTTTGGGGAGGTCACCATAAAAACATAAGCAGAATATGTAACTTTTTTTTAAGATTTTATTTATTTGAGAGAGAGAGAGAGAGAGAGAGCACAAGTAGGCAGAGTGGCAGGGAGAGGGAAAAGCAGGCTCCCTGCTGAGCAGGGAGCCACAAGGGACTCGATCCCAGGACCCTGGGATCATGACCTGAGCCAAAGCAGACACTCAACCAACTGAGCCACCCAGGTGTCCCCAGCATATGTAACTTTTCTTTTTTTTCTAATTTCTATTTTATTTTTATTTATTTATTTGTCAGAGAGAGAGAGACAGAGCAGGGGAAGCGGCAGACAGAGGCAGTGGGATAAGCAGGCTCCTCGCTGAGCAAGGATCCTGATGTGGGACTCGATCCCAGGACCCTGGGATCATGACCTGAGCCAAAGGCAGATGCGTAACCTACCGAGACACCCAGGCGCCCCCAGAATATGTAACTTTTAACCAGCAGTAAAACTAGAACAAAACAACTACCCAATGGAAAACAGGAAAGGAGAAATGAACAAAACAAAGAAAAGCATTAGCAAATGGAAAATAGGTCATAAAATGGCAAAAATTAGAACACAATATTAATTTCAATAGCTGTATATAAGATAAACTAATCAATGAAAGGCGTTTCTTGAATTGTATTAAAAAAAACAATATCCAACAATTTTTCACTACAAAGGAAATAAATTTATTTTTTAAAGATTTATTTATTTATTTTACAGAGAGAAAGAGAGTGAACACACAGGGGTGAGGGGGTGTAGAGGGAGAGGGAGAGAAACTCTAAGCAGACTCTGCACTGAGTGAGAAGTCCAATACGGGTCTTGAGCTCATGACTCTGAGATCATGACCTGAGCCAAAACCAAGAGTCGGAGACTTAACTGACTGAGCCACCCAGGTGCACCTACTTTTCTTGTTTTTTTTAAAATGTGTCCTTTGGGGGCACTTGGGTTGCACAGTCGATTAAGCCTCGACTCTTGGTTTCAGCTCAAGTCATGATCTCCAGGTCCTGGAACTGAGCCTCCAGGCCGGCTCCCTGCTCAGCGGGGAGTCTGTTTTTCCATCTCCCTCCGCCCCTCCCTTCTGCTCATGCTTGCTGGTTCGCTCTCTCTCAAATAAATTAATTAAATCTTAGAAAAAGATAAATAAATATTTTTTTAAAATGGTAGAAATAAAAGACTGAAAAACATGCACAAGGCACACATTAACCGAAAGAAGGTTGGAGCTACAATCTTTATATCTGACAAACTAAAACCTAAGATAAAAAGAGACACAAAGAAGGATAAACAGGTAAAAGGGACAACAGAACTGTACATATATAACCATCATAAACACACATGCACATTATGCTATCCTTCAACCTCATAAATTTTATTGCAGCACCTGACAGAAGTCCATAAATGAAAAATGGTTTGGCCCTGGGCAGTTATCCTAAAGAAATAAAAACTTCAGTTCAAACAAAATCTCGCATATGAATGCTCAAAGCAGCTGTATTTATAAGAGTCAAAACAGTCCAGCTACCCCTGGACAAAGGAACACACGAACGCTTAAACGCACTGTGGTCCATCCATACCAGGGACTACTATGCAGCAATAAAAAGAAACAAGCTACTGATACAGGCAACAACCTGGATGAGTCTCTAGGGAATTACTGCTAAGCAAAAAAAAAAAGCTGATCCCAAAAGGTTACTTACTATATGATTCCATTTATATCTAACATTTCTGAACTGACAAAATTTTAGAAATGGAGGACATATCAGTGGTTGCCAGTGGTTAAGGATGGAGGGTGCGGCCTGGGGGTAAGTGGGCAAGAGGGAAGTGAGTGTGGTTTTTATAAAAGAGCAACATGAGAACCCTTGCAGCTGTGGAATCGCTGAGCTTCCTGACTGTGACAGCGGACACAGAATTTACACGGATGACAAACTGCATAGAATTAAACACACACAAATAAAACTGAGGAAGTATGAACATGATCAGTGGACTGTTTCAATGTCTCCTGGTTCTGATATTCTACTGTAATTCTGCAAATTGTTACCACTGGGGAAAACCAGAAGAAGGGTATAAGATGTCTCTGTATTACTTCTTACAGCTGAAATGTTAAATATGTGAATACTACTAATAAGGCCAAGCTAGTAAACAGATATAAAAACTCCACACCCAAAGAACAGATGATACAAATTCCTTTCAAGCACATGATGAGACATTTACAAATATGAACCACATGTTAAATCAATAGAGGAAAGCTCAATATACTCCAAAGACTATTATCTCACAGACTGTATTCTCCAAACACGATAAAGTATAGAAATTAATATCTAAGAGACAGTTTTTTAAAAACCCTGTATGTCAAATGATAAGCTGATCCTTAAATCCACACAGAAATGCAAGAGATCCAGAATAGACGAAAAGATCTTGAAAAGAAACAAAAGTTGGAGGAGTCACACTCCCGATTTCAGAACCTACTACAAATCTACAGCAATCAGAGCAGTGTGATGCTGGCACAAGGACAGACACACAGACCCACGGAGCAGAGCAGAGTCCAGAAATAAGCCCTCACATTTACAATCAACTGATATTTGACAAGGGCACCAAAGCCACTCAGTGGGGATAAGAGTGGACTTTTCAATACATGAACTAGATATCTACATGCAAAATAATAAATGTGGACCTTACCTATACATTATATACCAAGATTTACTCAAAATGGATCAAAGACCTAAATTTAAGAGTTTAAACAATAAAAATCCTAGAAGAAAACAGAGGCAAATCACGACCTTGGATGTGGGGACAGTTTCTTAGATAGGACATGAGAGGCAACAGAAGAAAACACAGATAAGGGGCGCCTGAGTGGCTCAGTTGGTTAAGCATCTGCCTTTGATTCAGGTCATGATCACAGGGTCCTGGGGATGGAGCCCCGCATCTCCCTGCTCAGTAGGAGTCTGCTTCTCCCTCTCCCTCTGCCCCTCCCCCTGCTTGTGCTCGCTCGTGTGTTCTCTCTCGCAAATAAAATCTTTAAAAAACACACACACACAGATAAATTAAACTCCATCAAAAATAAAACTTTAGTGCTTCAAACGAAATCATCAAGAAAGTGTAAAGACAATTCACCCAAGGAGAGAAAACTTCTACAAAAGAAAATTTTTGTAAATCACACATCTGATAAAGGACTTGTATCTAGAATGCACAAAGAATCCTTATAACTAAAAAAAAAAAAAAAAAAAATCTTACAACTCAGTAATAAAAAGACAAACTTTAAAATGAGCAAAGGATCTGACATGAGCAAAGAGACATTTCTCCAAAGAAAATATCGAAGTGGCCACCAGCACATGAGAAGATGAACAGCATCATTAGCCATCAGGGAAACACAGGTCAAAACTACAATGAGATACAACTTCATACCCACTAGGATGGCTAAAATCAAAAAGACTGACTATAACAAGTGTTGGTGAGGGTGTGAAGAAATTGGAGCCCTCATACATTGCCAGTCGGAATGCAAAATGGTGGAGCTGCTTTGAAAAATAGTTTCTAATTCCTCAAATGCCTAAGCATAGAGTTACCACATGGCTCAGCAATTCCACTCCCAGGCACATACCCAGGAAAAATAAAAACATGCATCCACGTAGAAACCTGCACACCAGTGTTCACCCCAGCACTATACATAACAACTAAAAAGTGGAAACAGCTCGAATGTCTAATCAAGGGAAGAATGGATTTTTTAAAATGTGGTATATCCACATAATGGAATATTATTCAGTACCAAAAGGAATTAAGTACTGAAAGATGATGAATCTGGAAAATACGCTAGGTGAAGAAGTCAGTCACAGTAGGCCACATAGTGTATAAGGCCATTTCTATTAAGGTCAAGAATAAGGCAAATCTATAAAGACAAAACGCAGGTCTGTGGTTGCCTAGGCAGGGGACTGGGAAGGCAGGGGAAAGGGAAGTGAGTGATGAAGGATGATGAAGATGTTCCAAAATCGTGTGATGACAACTGCACAACTACACACTAAAACCCATTAGTTGCACACTTTAAGTGGGTGAACTTTATCTCAATAAAGTTATTAAAAGAAATCCTAGGTGGGGGTGCCTGGGCGGCTCAGTGGGTTGACCTTCCGACTCTTGGTTTCAGCTCAGGTCATGAGATATCAGGGTCCTCTAAAATAAACAAATCTTAGAAAAAAAAAAAAGAAATACTATGTGTCTGACACTAAATAACATATCTCTAATAAAACCCTAAGTTAAAAAAGTACTAAGAAACATGTACAATGGAATAATGATGAAAACACCACATGTCCAGATTTGTAAGACGCGGCTATAAGCAGTACTTTAGGAAAGAATGTACAGTTTTAAATACATTTGCCAGGAATAAGAATCGTTAAAACTAAATAAACTAGGAATTGACTTAAGAAGTTAGATAAGAACACTGGAAGAGAAAAAAGAGAGGACAGATATAAAAACCTGAATCAATGCAATAGGACATTTAAAAAGTAAGTTGAAAAACAGATTCTTTAAAAAAATAATTACTGACGTGCTCTCACCCCACACCTGCCGGGCTGGCCAGGTCACTAGGAGAGCTGGCGGCACAGCAGCAGGAGAGCCCCACACTCCCGCTAGGAGAGAAGACAGGCGGCCGCTCTGGGGCGTCCACGACAGCACTCCAGGAAACCACCTACATCCCCACTAGCCCAGCAATCCCACTCCTATGTACACATCCCCAAAAAATGACAGTACCTCATACAAGGAGGAGGTGGCAGAGCAGGCAGCAAACACAGGGAATCACACAGTTAGAGACTGCAAACTAGAGGGACACATGGCAAAGTGGATAAATCCTAAAAGGATGGAGTAAATGAAAAAACCTAAGAAACAGATCAGGGCCATAATACAATCCACCCGCTTAATTTAAAATCCATGCACACCCCACAACAGGCATTCATAGGAACACAGACACAGAACTGGGTATATACACTGAACACACCACAATGACTGCCTATAGGGAGGGATGGAGATTCAAGGAAATAACAAAACGCCAGCTGGGGAAGTGAGGCCGCCAGAACCCAGGAGCACACTCCCAAGAGTGGGGGCGAGGGAATGAGGACACTGCGCTTCTGTGAACCTGCCACAGAAGCCGCAGGGTCTTCTCTCATTAGGTCAAGAGGCAGGCAGGACATTGTTCAGCATGTGCCCACAACCAGGAGCCACAGAGGTCCCAGGTCAAATTTCTACCTCGTCACTGTTCCTAGGTGGCTGGGGCCTATGCTTGCTTTTGCTTTTTACGTTTTCTTGTTTTTTTAACGTATCTTGGGAACTGTCACACATGCCTAACTGAAGTGAGAAGAGTACAATGAACCCTCCCACGCCCTTCCCTCAGCCTCAACATGGATCAATTCAGGACCATTCTCTTCCCCGGACTGTCTCCTACCCAGACCACTTGGAAGTACCCCAGACATCACCGACTTCGCTGCCCAGGTTAGTGCAATATCCGTCCAGTATTGTTAATTTTGCCATTAAGTTTGTCCAGGTACCTAGGAGGTCCCTACATGGAGCAGTTGGTTTGTTTTCTCCGTAAGAGCAGCCCAGGCAGTGTCTCACTGGCAGGACCACTCACAGATGCACCGAGGTGCCCACTGCATTCTCAAGCACTGATCAAAGGGGCTGTTGATGCTGCCCTGTGTGGTATCAGCACAGCAAACACGGGCCTGGGTCTGCATGTGCCAGCCCATGAAGCTCATACGTTTGAGGTACTCCATCACAGACTAAATATAGAACAAATCTTGTACAACAAATAGAACCAAGACTAAACCCAAATCACATTACCCACTTACTCATAATTTATAATTTGAAACAATAAACTAATTTAATGCTCACTTATTTACCCCTAAATTATAAAACAGAAAGTTTAGTAAGGATACCTACCCTGTTAAGAAGAGTAAGACATTCAAGCGCTTCTGAGAACTCACCCCATTTATAGAATCAAGTGTATCATCTACTCACTAAACCAAGTACAAGGGACCTGTCTGTAAAAGCTGGCCCAGTTCAATAGTTACAAGACACTGGGATTCTTCAGGCCAGTGTATTTTTTTCTTTTAATATAGAAAACCAACAAAGGGTTGCCAACTTTTCAACTTGCCCAAACAAGGAGGAGGGAGGGAAAAGAGAGAGAAGATACAAAGGAGGAAAGGAAAAGGAAAGGATGAGCTATACCATCCATAATTACCTTAATTTCAGGAAACAATGACTTTTTTTTAAAGATTTTATTTATTTACTTGTCAGAGAGAAAGAGATCGCACAAGCAGGAGGAACAGCAGAGGGAGAGGGAGAAGCAGGCTCACCACTGAGCAAGGAGCCCCATGCAGGACTTGATCCAGGACCCTAGGATCACGACCCAAGCCAAAGGCAAATGCCTAAACAACTGAGCCACCCAGGTGTCCCACAATACCCAGGTGTCCCACAATACACAGGTGTCCCACAATGACTTTTTAAATACCAAAAAAAAAAAAAAAAAGTAAAGCCATAATCTCTGGATTAAGGATAACATTTCACTTTGAAAAAATAATAGTTTTAAGAAAAACTCACCTCACCACACTTATTTTGCTTATATCACCAATATTACAGACTGCTGCGTGAGAACATCTATTTACATTACCACTAATACTTGAAATAAGACCCTCAATTTAGACTATATGCCTGATTAACTCATTATCAACACATTCTGCTATGACCTTAGATTAAAAAATTTATGCAACAATATTTATACGCCTCTGTCACTATCCACACACTTTTAAGAAACATTTAAATGATCACATCAGTGGCATCCTTTGAAGAGTTTGCTGCAGCTAATTTCACTGTCAAAGGACCTAGTGTAAACGGATTCCAAAACTCTTATTCAGGTAACAGTACACATTTGGCTTCCAGACGTCCCTCGTATCCCAGCAATTGTGCAATACCCCACACAGAGATGCCGGCATCGTGTCAGGTGGCCCTTACCTACAGAGAAGACTATAATGTCCCTTCCCTAGATGACCCCAAGGCCCACCACTGACAGCACCCTTAAGACAAGTAACAGGCCCCTGAACTGGCTGGAGATGCCTCTAGTATCCAAGTATCACACAGCACGAGGGGTTCCCGCACGGTCCATCTGCAACACCAAGCAAACTATTATCAACATCTTCTAGACGTTTACCCAACAGTCAGATGAGAGGAGGCTGAAGTTCTTCTTTATTTACTTTTACTTAGCATGACTATCACACGGAAGGTAGATTCTAAAGAGAAATGTTGCCCATAAGAGCATGTAGTTCCATGAACGGAGCCCTTCAAAAAAGAACATTCTGTGGTAGAGACTGTTGCTAAGAGAAAACTAGAATCTGGAATGCACCCTAGTACCTCTCTGGCTAAAAATCGGTTGGGGTTCTGCTGTTGTTTTATTTTATGATCAAAGCCCTGGCTTTGCTGTGTGACCTGAGGCCAGTTACAAGACCTCTTGTGCCTTGGTTTCCACCCCTGTAAACCAGGGACAATGAGCATCCCATAGAGCTGCTGTGACAGTTAACCCAGAACCATGGCTGGCACATTTTGTCCTCATGGGTCCTGACTGCAAAGAGGAGAAGGAAACAGATGAAGTCACCTTGCCACAGAGCATGGCCTCGGTGGTGGCCAGAGTGGCACACCTCTCCCCACCCCACCCTCAGCGGCATCGCACTGGCCACTTAAACCAGACATGATGGCAGTATCTGCACTATGGAGATCAACAAATGCTTCAAACCACCAGGTTTTTTACTCTTCCAGAGAGTCAGTTATCAGACATTTACCAATGTACCAGTGGAATTTGACTTGACTGAAAAAATGGCAATGTGAGTCCACGGAGAGCAATGAATTTTTGCACAATCAACAACTGAGGGGCGCCTGGGTGGTACAGCGGTTAAGCGGCTGCCTTCGGCTCAGGGCGTGATCCCGGCGTTATGGGATCGAGCCCCACATCAGGCTCCTCTGCTACGAGCCTGCTTCTTCCTCTCCCACTCCCCCTGCTTATGTTCCCTCTCTCGCTGGCTGTCTCTATCTCTGTCAAATAAATAAAATAAATAAAATCTTTAAAAAAAAAAAATCAACAACTGAGACCATGTCTATAATGGGCACACTGCACTAAAGGAAAGATCCAAAAAAAAGGGAACATAATTATTAAAAAGGGCTGGGGTGGGACAAAAAGATAAATAAAAATTGAAAATCAGAAGTGAAGAGTGGAAATAACCACAAAGGTAAATTAAAATAACTGTAAAAGGGGTGCCTGGGTGGCTCAGTTGGTTGAGCGTCTGCTTTTGGCTCAGGTCATGATCCCAGAGTCCTGGGAGCCAGTTCCATGTTATGCTTCCTGCTCAGTGGGGAGCTTGCTTCTTCCTCTCCCTTTGCCCCTCCCCCTCCACTCCTGCTCTCTCACTCTCTCAAATAACACATCTTTAAAAAAAAAAAAAAAAAAAGAGTCGAACTGAGCCACTCAGGCACCCCAAGTTATCTTAGTTTTTAATGCACTGAAGTGCTCACAAGAAATTACGTTCACTGTCATCCGTGCAGCATGTGACTGGATTCCGACGGCTGACCCTTTTGAGAGCATCTAATACTGCAGGAAGCCAAGTCCGTCCGTGGTTTTTCACCTTGTATGGGGAATATACGCTCTGGACAGCGACCGTGACAGTGTCTGTGCCCTCTCTCCTACGTTCCCCACAAGTGAGACAGGGAACGTGCCTCACTACATATGAATGACTGGCCCCATATTTCTGCACTAGGGAGACCAAGTAACTTTTCCACAACACAGTATCTTAAAACCAGATACAGAAGGATCAAAAAACAACCAAAAGACAATAAACCATACATATCTCTTCCAAACAAAGCATCTGCTGTCATCCATCTCTAAACTTCCACTTCTGCAGCATATTTGCATAAATTACAATAAAAAAGAATTAAAAGGAAAATTATCTTACCTTCTACGGAAACTTCTTGCTTAATTCTATATTCAAACAAACTCTAAAAACATTTGGGGGTTTTTTCTTGGACTATATGTAACTTTAAGAAAGGTTTTTTCATTCAGTAGAAGATTTATAATCTCTTCACCTGGAAAAGAAGAAGAAAAAAATTTAAGTTCTGCCTTTGTAAAGTTAACCTACCAAAACAGTAGAGAAAAAGAACGAAAATCAGTATCTTAACTTAGTATTCAAATTACCAGAACATTCTATGATTAAGGAACTGAACATTCCCTTGTCTTTGCTCCAGACAAGGGTATGACAATACGCATCCATGCTAGATCTGGGTAATGCGCTCAGTGGTTGGAATGTCACTTCCAAGAATTCACATGAGAAGGGCCTCCACAAAGTTGTCCAGTTTTGTAACTACACACCATCACCACCAGGATATGCACATCCCCGGGCACAAGATGACTGGAGAGCTCACGGATAATCCATCGCAACTTCTAGAAAACCGTAGAACCTGGGACTTTCTGTTTTATATGTGCATGAAAGCCATGATTTTACCTTTTGAAAATTATACTTTGGCAATAGAGACAGGGGACTGCTCTAGAACATAAGAGACTTAAGAGACATAATCACCAATGTAACATTTAGATCTTGAGTCCAATCAGAACAAATCAAATGTAATCGCTTCTCATCAAGTGTATTTTCTGCTCTTAGCAGTTTAATATTTGATACGAGTCCTCTGAGGACAACATGTTACATGGATATTTGGAACTAGAAGCTGGAGTAAGAGCTTCCTCCATCCACCCTGTGCAACAACGTGCAACTGCAGCATCGCCACAACAGTGCACCCCCTCGAGGGAATTAGGAAAAAAAAAAGGACAAATCAAACGTAAAAAGTTATATTTGAAGCTATTGCTATTAGATGATATTAGGAATTACTATGAATTCTTAGTTGTAATATGATATAGTGGCTATGTTTTTAAAAATAAAAACCATTCTTATCTGTTAGAGAGAAAAAGTGAGTATTCCTGGGTAAAATAACATTATTTCTGGGATTCACTTCTAAAATACTCCACCAAAAAACAAGAACCAAACAAATTATAAAAGTGTAAGAGGGCAAGGGACAGATGGAGAAAAAATGGCAAAGTACCGATCACTGTTGAAGCTGGGTTGTGAGTATGAGTGTTAACGGTAATGTTTTCTGTATATTTGTATATTTTTAAATTTCATATAAAAACCAAAGACAATCAAAGTTGTGCTAGTGAGCCAGAAACAAGTCAGTGTTACCATCTTCTGAAATAGGTAACTTTTTTTTACATCTAACACTTCATAATTAAAATTATTAAGTTGAATAATTCAACACTGGTTTTTCAGCACTTCATACAGTTTTCTAAATAATGAAGTATTTCTGTAAGATTGACTTTAGGCCTGTTTATTCTGACTTTGAATTAATGTTCATTTGTTTGTATTTATGTTCAACTAGGGGAAAGAGGATTGCTAATTTGCAATTGTTTATTTAATTTTCTTACTTACGTAAAATATTTACACAGCATCAAAGTCAAAAGTACTTAAGAAGTGTCCCAGGCCAAAAGACGCACTCAATGGAGAGTAGTGCGGCGGAAAGCTGAACAAGACACTACAGGTCCTGCAGGCTGGGAAGTGTTGGGAGTTCCAACCTAGGCAGATATAGACCCTCACAGAGCACCTGAGGCACACAGCAAAGACGTGAATAAGGCCCCGCCTGCCTGGTAAAAATTACAACCCGAGCAAAGGCCACACCCAAACACTAAGTGCAAAACCAAAACAGATCTACTCAAAGAATAAAACCAAGCCTGACAGAACCAAAATGATCTTCCAATAACCTATCTTCCAGAACGAAACTGGAGATCATAATCCAGATACCAACACATAAAAGTTATGAGACATACAAAGCAGCAGAAAATGAAACTTATTTTTTTTAATTAACAAGCATTTGGGGCGGGGGGTGCCTGGGTGGCTTAGTGGGTTACGCATCTGCCTTTGGCTCAGGTCATGATCCCAGGAGCTCCGCGTGAGGCTCCTTCCTCGGCAGGGAGTCTGCTTCTGCCTCTCCCTCTACCGCTGCTCCCCCTGCTTGTGCTACTGCTCTCTCTCTTTCTCTGTCAAATAAATAAATAAAATCTTAAAAAAAAAAAAAAAGGCAGCTGGGTGGCGGAGGGGGGCACCTGTGTCAGTTGAGCGTCTAACTCTTGATCTTGTCTCAGGTCATGATCTCCAGTTGGTGGGACTGAGCCCTGCACCAGGCTGCATGCTCAGTAAGAAGTCGGCTTGTCCCTCTCTCTCTGCCCCTCCCCTGGCTCATGCTCTCCCTCTCTCTTTAAAAAAACAAAAAAACAAAAACAAAAACAAAAGCAATCAGGGTGCCTGGCTGGCCCAGTCAGTGAATTGTGCTACTCTTTATCTCAGGGTTGTTGCGTTTGAGCCCCATGTTGGGTGTAGCGATTACTTAAAATTAAATCTTGGGGCCCCTGGGTGGCTCAGTCGGTTAAGCAGCTGAACTGCAATTTTGGCTAAGGTCATCATCTCACAGTGATGAGATCGAGCCCTGTGCCCAGCTCTGCGCTCAGTGTACAGTCTGCTTTGGATTCTTTCTCCCTCTCCCACTCCCTCCGGCTCTCTCTCTCTCTCAAATAAATAAAATCTTTAAAAAATAAAATAAAATCTTTAAAAAAAAAATTTTTTAAAACCAGCCATTAGAAACAGACCATAGGATGTCTCAGATGGTAGAATTAGCAGAAATAGACCTTAAGCAGCTACAATAAATATATTCAAAGACTTACAGAAAAAGATAGTGATAACGAGTGAAAAAACAGAATCTCAGAAATAGAGATGGAAAGAAATGGACACTACATAGAAAAACAAATGACTATTATAGAATAGAGTGAAGGGGCGCCTGGGTGGCTCAGTCGTTAAGCTTCTGGCTTCAGCTCAGGGCGTGATCCCAGCATTCTGGGATTGAGCCCCGCATCAGGCTTCCGCTGGGAGCCTGCTTGTTCCTCTCCCACTCCCCCTGCTTGTGTTCCCTCTCTCGCTGGCTGTCTCTCTGTCAAATACATAAA
>NC_048232.1:91227694-91230613 GCF_002007445.2 Ailuropoda melanoleuca | reverse complement strand
TTCCTCTCCCACTCCCCCTGCTTGTGTTCCCTCTCTCGCTGTCTGTCTCTGTCAAATAAATAATAAATAAAATCTTTAAAAAAAATTAAAAATTAAAATTAAAAATTAAAAAAATAGAATGGAGAGTGAAATATCTTAAATAAAAATATACACTGGAGAGACTTAATAAAAAATTTGGAGATCGAAGAAAGTGTCAGTGAACCTCAGACAGAAATTATCCAATCTGAAGAGGAAGAAAAAAGTTTGCTTTGTTTTGGTTTTTTTTTGGGGGGGGAGGAGAGAGGGAAAGACAGAGAGAGACAGGCAGACAGAGGGAGAGGGAGAATCTTAAGCAGGCTCCCCACCCCAGAAAAAGGTTTTTTAAAAATGAACAGAGCTGGGGTGGGGGGTGCCTGGTTGGCTCAGTCGTTAAGCGTCTGCCTTCAGCTCAGGGCGTGATCCCGGCGTTCTGGGATCAAGCCCCACATCAGGCTCCTCCGCTGGGGGCCTGCTTCTTCCTCTACCACTCCCCCTGCTTGTGTTCCCTCTCTCACTGGCTGTCTATCTCTGTTGAATGAATAAATAAAATCTTAAAAAAAAAAAAAAATGAACAGAGCCGGGGGTTCCTGGGTGGCTCAGCTGGTTAACCATTCAACTCTTGATTCTACTCAGCTCATGATCTTGAGTGGTGAGACTCAGCAGGGAGTCTGCCTGGGACTCTCTCTCTGCCCCTCCCCTTCCCCACTCATGCTTGTTCTCTCTCTCTCCCCCATTTAAAAGAAAAATTAACAAGAAAGAAAAGAAAAGGAAAGAAAAGAAAAGAGGAAAAAGAAAGAAAGAAAGAAAGAAAGAAAGAAAGAAAGAAAGAAAGAAAGAAAGAAAGAAAGAAAGAAAAAAGAACAGAGCATCAGTGACCTGTGGGACTACCCTTGTAACTGGTAGTGGTTTACCAAAAGTGGTCTACCATACATGTAACTGAAATCCCAAAGGCGTATCATAAAAATACATAAAAACTACAGCCAAAATTTTTCCAAGTTTTGTAAAAGAATCTCATAATACCTTACAAAGTCTCACCCCATCCCTGTCCCTTCATCCTGCTCCACTCCTCTCAGTATAGCTATTTTTAGTATTTTTCTGATTTATTGCTTCACTGCAAATATATACCTTTTTTTCATATTCTTTCCAACACTTCGGTTTTTTTTGTTTTGGGGTTTTGTTTTGTTTTGTTTTCATAAAACACTTCCTGGGGCACCTGGGTCGTTCAGCAGACTCTTGATTTCAGCTCAGGTCATGACCTCAAGGTCCTGGGATCAAGCCCCATGTTGGGCTCTGCCCTCAGGAGGGAGTTTCCTTGAGATTCTCTCTCCCCCTCCCTTTGCCCCTTTGCTCACAAGCTCCCCCCCAAATAAATAAATCTTAAAACAGAAAAAGAAAAAGCCTCTTCCTTACTCCATTCTTTTTTTTCTCTTTTAAAGATTTTATTTATTTGAGAGAGAGAGTGGGGGGGAAGGGCAGAGGGAGAGAGAATCTCAAGCAGACTCTATGCTGAGCCGAGAGCCTGATGCAAGGCTTGATCATGACCCTGAGATCATGACCTGAGCCGAAGTCAAGAGCTGGACGCTCAACTGACTGAGCCAAGCAGGGGCCCCACCTTACTCCTTTCTTTAAATGAACATTTTTACTGATTTTAAATATAGAATAAAGGAAAGCACACAAATCATAAGTGAACAGCTCACTGAATTTTCACAAAATAAACCCATTTGGGGGCCTGGATGGCTCAGTCGTTAAGCGTCTGCCTTCAGCTCAGGTCGTGATCTCAGGGTCCTGGGACCAAGTCCCACATCGGGTTCCCTGCTCAGCAGGGAGACTGCCTCTCCCTTTACCCTTCCGTCCTGCTTGTGATCTCTCTCTCACTCTCTCTCTCAAATAAATAAACTCTTTAAAAAATAATAATAATATAAATAAACCCATTCATGCAGCCATACCATCCAGTTCAAGAAACTAGATTACCAGTACCCAGAAGTATCCTTCATGTCCCCAAAGGTGCCAACCACTGTCCTGACCTGAAACCACCACCAAAGATTCACGCTCCTTGTGATAACTGTACAATACACCTTTATGCTGACTTACCACTAGTGATGCACACATTGTTCCCAGTGTTTTGCTATTACAAATAATTCTGCAATGAATAGTCTTTCACAAAGTCATTTCCTATTTTTGCCAACGTATCTTTAAGACAGATTCCTAGATGTGGGATTGCTGGGTCAAAGGACAAATGCACATATAAATCTGCGATACAAATCCTCCCCCAGAGGCATCGTACCATTTTGCATTTCTACTGGCAAGAAGGCAGTTTCAACTCAGCTTTGTCAAAAGAACATATAGTTAGAATTTTGGATTTCTGCCAATCTGTAGGGTGATCAACTGTCCCAGTCTGCTAAGGACTGAGAGATTTCCCAAAACAGAAGATTTTCAGTGCTAAAACCAGGAAAGTCCTGGCCAAATCAGGACAGTTGGCCACTCTACCAATATGGTGAGATGATATCTCCATATAGCTTCGATTAGTATTTTTATTACAATGAATGGTAAGCATCTATTCAATTACATAAGCTCCATTTTTATTTATTTCCATAATCTATTCCCATCTTTTCCTCAATTTTCTCTATCAGGTTTTCTTTTTCTTCTTGGTTTATATGAGTTCTTTTATTATTATTATGTAAATTTTTAGTAACTTATATATATTTATATTTTTTAGTAGTTTATAATATATATATATATATATATTTTTTTTTTAGTAATTGTTACACTCAACATGGGGCTGAAACTCACAACCCCGAGATCAAAAGTAGCACGCTTCTCTGGCTGAGCCAGCCAAGTACCCCTCTATGAATTCTTTTTTTTTTTTTCAAGTTTTTATTTAAATCCTAGTTAGTTGGGGCG
>NC_048232.1:91213434-91227650 GCF_002007445.2 Ailuropoda melanoleuca | reverse complement strand
ATAGCATAGGAGCCTGACGTGGGGCTCGATCCCATAACGCCGGGATCACGGCCTGAGCCGAAGGCAGACGCCTAACTGCTGTGCCACCCAGGCGCCCCAATAAATAAAATCTTTAAAAAAAATAATAAACTAAATCCCAGTTAGTTAACATACATTTGATAGTTTCAGGTTATTTATTTGACAGACAGAGAGACAGCCGGTGAGAAAGGGAACACAGCTGGGGGAGTGGGAGAGGAAGAAGCAGGCTCCCAGCGGAGGAGCCTGATGTGGGGCTCGATCCCAGAATGCCAGGATCACGCCCTGAGCCAAAGGCAGACGCTTAACAACTGTGCCACCCAGGTGCCCCTCAACAAATTTTTCTATTGTCATTTGTCTTTTGACTTTGCTTGTGGTGGTTTTTGCAATGCAGTTTTCTGTTGTTAATGTAATCAATTTTATCAGTCTTCTTTTACTGTTTCTAGCTTCTGAGTCATAGTTAGAAAAGTTTCTCCCACTCCTAAGTTATAAAGAAACTCACCTTTGTCTTCTTTTGGTACTCATATAGTTTAATTTTTTACACTATAACCCCTGATCTATTTGAAGTAATTATTTCATTATTTATTTTGACTATACGAGACTTAAAAAGAATAAGATAAAATACCCTAAGGTCTATAATAAACAGGACTATAAGTTATGTATGAAACCTGTCTCCAAGAAAGGCATATGGGACATTTACCCCAAAATGTGTCCCATGTGCTACCACTCTGTACTGCTAGAGCTTGTCTGCTTTAAACACTTTCTGTTCAGTTTAATACACTTGTCTGTAGGGTAATAAGCCACAGAGAAGCAATTCTCCCATTTTCCAACAGCTACTGGAGGAAGCCCTGTAAGGAAATGGAGGTAGAATGAAAAAAATGTTTTAACATCTAAATAGACGTCACACACTAAGAATCAACATATCTCGTCAGAGAACTGAACCAAAATCTGAAGGAAGAAACTGCTCTCTGGACAGACATCCCCAAGGGTTAATGAAATAAGGAAAATCAACTCCCCTCCCCAGGTCAAAGTTTCTTTTCACATCTTCTTGACAAAGAAATAGAAGTTCTGAAATGAAATGTATATAAAATGGCAAGAGAATGTTTTAAAATTCAGGTCTCCTGTGGATATTACATTAAAATCCATCAGATCACACCTGTCCAGTTTTCCTACCTAAAAAAAAAGTTGTACCTAAATCTAATTACCCTGTCAATCTCTTTACTGGAAATATGAGAGAAAGGAACAAGTTAAACAACACAAAAGGAGGCAACTAGTGAAAGCCAGAATGTGGGAGCTTACAGGACAAATAACCAAATTTCTCCAACAAATCAATGACACAGAAAGGGGAGGCAGCTCTAAGAATAAGGGATTTAAGAGACAGTCAACAAAGTGCGACACTGTAACTTTGGTTCAAACCAACCAACTATAGAAGGCACTTTTTAGGCCGAGTATGGACGACCTGAGATCAGCAGGCATGTTAAATGGCATGATTTCATGATTTCTAGAATTTGCTCTTAAATAAACCAGAAAAAAAAAAAAAAGATTGTGAGGAATGCAGATAGGCAAACAAGATTGGCAAAATGTCATAACTACTGAAATTGTAGGGGCCAAGGGCAGGCTGCCCCAAGATGAGCCACTTTGTCATAAAAATTATTTTGAGTTAAAAAGCCATCAAAACCCAGCAAATCCAGGAAAAGCTCTTTACCTCCCCTTCAACTGCCTAAAAAGAATTTAGACAGAGGAGCTCCTCCAAGAAGAGAGCTATCACCATAGATAACTACATCGTACCATGAACTAGGTAAGGCAGACAGGGAGAAGTCTGGCAAGGCTGTTTGATCCAAGCCCTCTCTGCATCCCACTATTCCTGAGTGGCAGCAAACATCTGTTTACCAAACATTTACACTTTTTCACCTTCCTGTGAATTGCATTCCTTCCCTCTGAAGTCCCAAACCCCCGCCCCTCTCCTTAGTTCAGAATGACATATATACTATTTTGCCTATCTTTGGAATTTCCATAGCTGTTTGGGTTCCCCATACATACAAAACTAAATTTTATATTCTCCTGTTAATCTGTCTCATGTCAATTTGATTCTCAGTCTGGCTAGAAGGACCTTGATGGGGACAGGACATTCTTGCTCCCAGACAAAGCTGAGTAATGGGTACCTAGAGATTTGTTACATAATTATCTCTATCTGTGCATATGTGTAGGTGTCTATTACCCGTTAGAAAACTCTGGCCTAGTGAGCCACATTCTAAGAGTCTTGGGGGACCTTAAAAGGAAATCACCAAATCTAAGAGAAGACAACTACTGCCCGTGCTACACAGACCAGTCTCTGCCAAATGCCCAAAGGTGGGACTTCCCCTGGATGTGGAAGGCCAGGTTCCTCCAGCTTAGGATGGAGCATGTCTAACCAGCCCCTGGAAACAGGGATGGCTGAAGGCCTTCTGGGACAAGTCACCCAGACTGGGTGGAGCTCTTTGGTGAACCAATCCTGGAGAATTTTCACAGACCATCCCCAGGAAACAATTAGACAGTGGAAGTGTCAGACAGCAGAGGCATGGGAGAGATGTTACTTCATGATAATAGGTAGTCAGGTTGTCTAACATTAAACTGATAAGAACACATAGTATAGTTGATTTTAGCCAAAAGGCCGAGAAGCAATCAGGTTGTCTAATAGCAGACGACTCAGAGATGTCTTGCATGGTCACTTAATGGAGTATCCACGGCAGGTCCAAAGGTTAACGGAGCTGAGCTTCAGAGTCTGACCTTCTGATGATATCCTCTTCTCCCTGAGGCAGGTAGAGGGCCATGGTCATCTATCCTCAATCACATCCTCAGCCTTAGAGAGGAAGGAGCTGCTGACACCTGCCCCAACCTGGGGGAGCCCTGCCGACACTGGGCTGAGTGAAGTAAGCCAGACACAGAAGGACAAATCCTGTCTGGTTCCACTCCGAGGAGGCACCTGCAGTGGTCAGACTCAAGGGGACAGAGAATGGACAGTGGGGCTGGGGAGGGGGGTGGGGGAGGAGATAGCGTGATTCGGACAGTTTCAGTCTGGGGAGATGGAAAAGTTCTGGACACAGGCAGTGGTGACGGGTGCACAGTCGGGTGAATGTGCTTAGTGCCTCTGAAGTGCACACTTAAAAATTATTAAAATGATAAGTTTTATGTTACGTGTATTTTACCACAATAAAAAAGAAGAGGCCTTGGGCAAGTCAATTAGCCTTTCTCTGGGCCTCAGTCTCCTCATCTATGAAAGGTGGGTAACAACACCTACTCCGTATACTGCCAGTGAGAATTAAAAGAAGAAACCAACATAAAGATCTTAGAACAACACCTGACACACGAAAAGCCTTAATCCATGTTAGCTGCTATGAGTTTTTATTATTATTAACCTATGGAAGTAACTACCAGAATTAAACAGCTATTAAGAGTTCAAAAACAGTTGTCTCTACAGAATAGAACTAGGGGAGGGGAAGGCTGCATGTAAAAATAGATCTTTTAATTAGAAGCCTCATATCTTTGTTACTTTGTTAACAATTAAAAATCCATTTCTTAAAAAAGCTCTATGAGACAATCAGATATACAAATATATGGAAATAAACTTGAAATTCTAGAGGACAACACTTCCTAGCACAATAAATAAATGGGGAACCAACAGAGAAAAACTGGATCCCAAAACAGGTGCCAGTGAGAGAGCTATAAAGTCAGGTGCCTTCCCTGGCCAGGTGGGTCTCTGGGAGCAGAGAGTGGGAGGGGCCCGCAGGCTGATGAGGGAGCAGCTGTTGACAGCTGAGCCGGCTGCCTCTCCTGCCTGCAGGTTTCCCCCTCCTAACTCTGGTGAGTGTCCCCAGAAAAAGGGGCCAAGAAGAAAGTGGAGCATATTCCTGGAAAGTGAGTGCATTAGTGCTGCCGTCAGAGAACAGGAGGGCACAGCCTAGCTAATTCCAGATGCCAGAAAGGTGCAAAGGAATTTTGTAGAAAGGAAGCCAGGTCTATTCAGAAGTGAATATCTTAAACCTTACACTTCAGAAGCAAGAGCTGTCTTACAGTGGCAACAGGGAAGTGCCCAGTCCCCAGATTTCCAGTTCTTCAGCCGTGTCCTAACACAAGGGCTGTAATGCAAAGGGCTGCAGGGTGGGAAGGTGTTAAGGGGAAGGAAGCGGCCAGAGAAGACAGCAGGTGGAGTGAAGCCTGCAGCAGGAACACAAGGCTGTCCAGGGGAGCAGGGGCTGGTCCATGGCAGCCACCTACAGCCCTGCAGGAACACAGGGCAAGGGGACACATCTGCCAGTTTTCTACAAGAAAGGCAAGAAACCCAAATTTTCTTAAATCCCCAAATCTTCAAATGTTAACAACTAATTTCAAATTTTAGCACAATGTGGGCCAACACTATGAAGAATAAGTGCATCTCCAGAGGGACGGTGTCTCTGCCAGAGAGCTAGCCGGCCTTCATGCCCCTGCGGCCCCAACCTGGGAGCTGGCCTTCAGTGAAAACCCAACAACCCCGCGGTTAGCCTGAGGGCCACTACCCCAACAGCAGCCTGCTTAGGGGGCGGCACACTCCTGGGCCTTCAAGCTCCCAAAACCCCATTTCTGCCCCCCCACTGATGGAGCTCAGCTGGTCTCCCACCAAAGTCTCAGAAAGGCGACCAAGACATAGCCCCACCAGACACCTTGAACAAGAGCTAAGTCAGGCCCGAGCAGGTTCTCGCCTTCTCCTGGTTTTCTCAAGAGCTTCCTCCTGGCTGTTGAGTGTGATGAAGAGAAGACTAAAGTGAAAGTTGAACCTTCTATCTGCTCACTGCTAGTAATCGTGGCTACTTTGCCTGGCTAAGGATAGAGCCCGCTGGCATGGTCAGCACACACCCTCCTCTTCCCTCCTGGAGACAAACACAGAGCTCCAAGCAAAGAACCCATCAGGGCAGCAGACCTGAGCATGGCGAGCGGGACGGGGGGGGGGAGGGCTCTCTCTGGCATGAAATCCAGCTTCCATCACTGACTAGCCCTGCAATCCTGGGCATGTGCCCGGTGTGTGTGTAAAGCAAGTAAAAATGTGACTCAGTGACAAGGAGCCGTCATGGCTGCCCCCACCTGGTCTATCTAGGACAGTGGCCAACGCCAGATGCCTCCCTGGGGCCCAAGAAGAAAAGGAGTCAACTACAGATCTTCCTCAACTTACAGTAAGTACCGAGTACCCCCCTAACGTACTGTGTACTGCACCCAAAGTGAAAAACAGCACGGCTGTCAGGGTACAGGGTGGTGGTCAGGGTATCGGTTGTTGATGTGATAGCAGGCTGACTGGGAACTGTGGCCGGTGCCCAGCATCACAAGAAGATCGTACCACCTATCGCTAGCCCAGGGGAAAGATCCAGATTCAAAATTCCAAGTAGTTTCTGCAGAATGCGTACCGCTTTCGCACCATCGTAGAGAGCCATTGTTAAATTGGGGGCCTGCCTGTAGGGGAGCCAGAGACATACCACAGCAAGGCCCCAGTGTGCACCTGCCCCACGGCAACTGACACCAGACAGTGCCTGCACTGTGTTTGTTCTCGGCCCTGTACTCATGGGAGAACCAGAACCAAGGGCGGGCAGGGCGTACTCTGGGCCAGGACTCCTGGAAGGACAAGCAGAGACACATGGCTAAAAAGCACCGCCAAACAGGCGGAATAAAGCCCCAACAAGCACCAAGGCAGAAACCAGAGCAGTGGACAGAGCTGAGTCCAAACAAGAGCACAGGACAACTAAGCCAAGGAACTCTCACTACAGGGTTGCACCTGCCAGGAGGAAGGGAAACAACAAGAGCTGCTTTTATGGACGCGTCACTGTGTGCAGCCACCACACGAGCTCAGTACAACTCCATGCAGCAGGCAGTTTACCACTAACCCAATTCACAGGTGAAAAAGCAGAGGTCTCGATAATTATAGGACTGGCCAAGGCCACAGGTTAATAAATGTCAATTCAAAACTAGAACCCAGGGGCACCTGGGTGGCACAGCGGTTAAGCGTCTGCCTTCAGCTCAGGGCGTGATCCCGGCATTATGGGATTGAGCCCCACATCAGGCTCCTCCACTATGAGCCTGCTTCTTCCTCTCCCACTCCCCCTGCTTGTGTTCCCTCTTTCACTAGCTGTCTCTATCTCTGTCAAATAAATAAAAAAAATCTTTAAAAAAAAAAAAAAAACCTAGAACCCAGGTTGGCTGACAGCAAAGTCCATATTCTCAAGCTCCAAGCGACACCAGATTCTGGCCTAGTCAATAAAGAGAAAAAGGAAGTATCAAAGGAGTTACAGAAAGAATTATGAAGATGGAGGGAGATGACATGAAGGTACTAACCAGAACTGAGCCAAGAAAGCAACAGAGGGGGGTCTCATAGGCTTGAGGGGAAATGAAACGCTGAGGAGAGAGATGCACATCTCCAAAATGGAGCAGTCAACAGGTTTCTTTGTGGGGTGATAAATTATTCTGTAGTTAGTGGTGCTGGTTGCCCTTGTGAATGTACTAAAAGCCACTGCATTACATACTTCAAAGGGTAATTCTATGGTATGTGAATTACATCTCAGTGTAAAAGGGGGCAGTCCACGGGCTGACAGGTGGCAGCTGCATTCTTAAAGGGGAGCTCTGAAAGCCTTCAATGTTGCTAACAGCCTAGCGAGAGGACACTGGGCATCCCCTACTCAGCAACAAATGAAGAGAATGAGACACACAGCCCCACCCCCAGGAGCCTGACCTCTAGCAGATCTTGAAGGACTCTGCCCAGAGAGGTTCCTACCTTCGAGCCTGAGGACGGAACCATTGGTTCCCTGTGCCCTGGGGTGTCCTTATGGACAGGGATAAAAATACCAGCCTCATAGCATGGATAGGAAGGCCGACTGGGGCGAAGTTCAGTGCGGAACTTGGGGCACGGAGAGTTCCCATGCATGTTAGTGTCATGATGGTTGCGCGTGGAGGATGGGACTTGTACAGAGGCCCTGACAGCGGCTGCATCCTCGGCTCCAGGTACAGCTGCCTCGCCTGCAGTGAGCCTCTCTACTTACTGACCTGAATTACAGTTCTTAAACTCTATGTCTCAGTCCCCCCAACTATGCAATATAGATGTTGATGGTACATATCTCAGAGGACAATGTGAATATCAAGCAAGATGATCTGTATGAAGTGCTCAAAACACGGCCGGCAAACGAAGTGACCCATAAATGTCCACATTTATCATGAGCCAGGGAGCAAGGAGCTGTTGGTCAAAGAAGACTTCCATGAGGAAACCTGGCTTGAGTTCTACTCATTTTATTTATTTATTTTTAAAGATTTTTATTTATTTGAGAGAGACAGCGCGTGTGCACGTAAGCAGGGGGGAGGGGCAGAGGGAGAAGCAGGCTCCCCGCTGAGGCGAGAGCCCATGCAGACTCCATCCAGGACCCTGGGATCATGACCTGAGCCGAAGGCAGACGCTTAACTGACTGAGCCACCCAGGTGCCCATTTTACTGATTTTAAATTAATGACCACACTTCTCAAGCGAACATTAACATAGCATAGCCTCTGAACTCTAAGTTAGTTTCCCTCTCTTAAGACACCGGGACAAATTTTAGATGGGCACTAATTCTATATAGCTCCTTGCATCCAGAAGCGTCAAAAAGAGGGGGAAGAGGAGGAAGGGGGAGGAAGAGGAGGAGGGGGAGGGGAAGTACAAGAAATCTATCTGCCCATCCTGTGACCCCTCTGACCTGCTGTAACCACCAGAAGCCAGCAGAAGACAGATGCCATTTTGAGAGCCAGCCTCCAGTACTGCCCTCTTGGAATCCTGTGACAATGTGTGAAGAAGCCCTATCCAGCCTCCCTGAGCCTGACAGAAGCCTGGAGAGAGGCCTAAAGACCCAGCCAAGGCCCCAGACACACGGGAAGCCAGGCAGACAACATGAGGAGTAGAGAGGAGCCATGCCAGCCAAGCCCGGCCCAGCCCAAACTGGGCTTGACCCACAGACTCATAAGCAAAAATAAAGACTGCTATTTTAAGTCACTAATCATTGGGGTGCTCTGTAACAAAGCAATACGTAACTACCATAACAACCATTTTATTCCTTCTACTCTTTCCTCACTCTCCAATAACCTTAATCCTTAAATCACAGAAAAAAACAAAGGTCTCTAATGGGAATTCTCCCATCATCCCTCCATCCAATCTACCAACCCAAATCACCACATCCACTGCTTCCTTCTCCTTACAATGGAGGAAAGGGTCCTTGCTCCCACCAAAGGCCAGTCCCTCCACCCATGCTCTGGACCCCACCCTTCACACCTTCCCAAGACTGCTCCTCTGGTATCCCCAGACCTTTCTGCTCCACAGGCCTGTCAGTGTGCATGCACAGACAGGCACACACATCCCCTGCCCCACAGACATTTCTCCAGTTCCTATTCACAGCAATGCTTCCTGAAAGAACTGTCTGCAATTACTGTCCCCAACCCCTCTCCTCCCCTCTGGCCTCTCTCCCCAGCATGCCACCAAACTATCTTTGTCAAGGAAGCCAATGACCACCAAGGACCACCTCTCAGCCCTTCCCTCACTCTACATGACATAGCTTACCACCAGACTCTTAAGTACCAGCCTCTCTTAGCATCCTTGACACCATACTCTCCTAGTCTCCTCCAGCACCCAGAGCTACTCCAGGTCAGCTTCTATTTCCTGCGCTCACCTCCACAGCGGGCACACCCCAATGTTCACCCTAGTTTCCCTTGTCTTCCTCTGTCGGGTATGTATAGCACAGGGCTTAAAAGTGCAGGTCTAGGGCACCTGGGTGGCTCAGTCGGTTAAGCATCTGCCTTCGGCTGAGGTCATTAATCCTGGGTCTTGGGATCGAGCCCCACATGGGGCTCCCTGCTCAGTGGGGAGTCTGCTTCTCCCTCTGTCCCTCCCCCAGTTCATGTTCTCTCTCAAATAAATAAATCTTTTTTAAAAAGTTCTATAGGGGCGCCTGGGTGGCGCAGTCGTTAAGCATCTGCCTTTGGCTCAGGGCATGATGCCCGCCTTCTGGGATCGAGCCCCACATCAGGCTCCTCCGCTGGCAGCCTGCTTCTTCCTCTCCCACTCCCCCTGCTTGTGTTCCCTCTCTCACTGGCTGTCTCTCTGTCAAATAAATAAATAAAATATTTTAAAAAAAAGAAAAAAGAAAAAGAAAAGAAATTATTTATAATAATAAGGAGGAACGCCTGGGTGGCTCCGTTGGGTGTCCAACTCTTTTTTTTTTTTTTTAAGATTTTATTTATTTATTCGACAGAGATAGAGACAGCCAGCAAGAGAGGGAACACAAGCAGGGGGAGTGGGAGAGGAAGAAGCAGGCTCATAGCAGAGGAGCCTGATGTGGGGCTCGATCCCATAACGCCAGGATCACGCCCTGAGCCGAAGGCAGACGCTTAACCGCTGTGCCACCCAGGCGCCCCAGGGTGTCCAACTCTTGATTTTGACTCAGGTCATCAGGGTCGTGGAGTGGAGCCCCACATTGGGATCCATGCTCAGGGGGGAGTCCGCTTGAGATTCTCTCTCTCCCTCTCCCTCTCCCTCTGCCCCCCACACCCCAAGAACACACATGCACACACTTTCTCTAAAAATAAATAAATAAATCTTTAAAAATATAATAATAAAATACCTCAAACACAGTAGAAAAAAAGGTTAAGAATGATAGCTGACTTTCTATCAGAAACAACAGATGCCAAAAGACAATGGCATAAATTCTTAAAAGTGCTGAAAGAAAAAAAGCTATCAACCCAGAATTCTATGTTCAGCAAAAACATCCTTCAAAACCGAAGGATAAGTAAAGACCTTTTCATCTTCACTACAGAGAACAAACAGGGTCACCAGAGTGGAGATGGGTGGGTGGATGGGGAAAATAGGAGATGAGGATTAAAGAGTCCACTTATCATGATGAAATAATAAATAAAATAAAATAAAATAAAATAAAATAAAATAAAATAAAATAAAATAAAATAATAAAAAAAAATAAAGACCTTTCCAGACAAACAAAAGCTGAGGGACTCTGTGCCCAGCACACTCACAATATAAAAAATGCTGAACGAAGTGCTTCAGGCTGAAGGAAAATGATCCCATACAGAAAACTAATCTATAAAAAGGAAAGAACAATTTCCCAACTCATCTAAGAGGCTGGTATTACCAAAACCAAAGATATCATATGAAAAGAAAGTCATATGTAAATCTCTGTTATGAATATACACAAAGAAACCCTCAACAAAACACTAGCAAACCAAATCCAGCCACATATAGAAAGCATTACACACCACACCAAGGGAACTTATCCTAAGACTGCAAAGTTGCTTTGACATCTGAAAATCAATTAATACAAAACACCATATTGATAAGATAAAGGACAGAAATCAAATAATCTCCATAGATGCAGAAATGGCATTTGACAAAATCCAACACCCTTTCATAATTAAAAAAGAAAAAATATTCCACAAAATAGGACTAGAAAGCAACTTCCTCAACCACTGAAGGCCCATACCACCCCTTCTATTCAACACTGTATTAAAGATTCTAGCCAGTACAATAAAGAAAAAGAAATAAAAGGCATTAGAACTAGACAGGAAAAGCAAAACTGTCTTCCTTCAAGATGATATGATTATACAGGTAGAAAAATCCAAAGGAATATACAAACCCACTATGAGAACTGATAAATGAATAGAGCAAAGTTGCAGAATACAGGATCAGTATACAGAAATCAACTGTTTTTGTACGTTAAAAAAAATAACTTTAAAAAATAGAAAACGGGGGGGGCGCCTGGGTGGCTCAGTCAGTTGAGCATCTGCCTTTGGCTCAGATCATGATCTCAGGGTCCTGGGATCAAGTCCCGAGTCAGGCTCTCTGCTCAGCAGGGGTCTGCTTCTCCCTCTTCTCTCTGCCCCTTCCCCCCGCCCCCGCTCATACTCCATCTGTCCCTCTCTCAAATAAATAAGTAAAATCTTTTTTAAAAAATAAAAAATAGAAAACGGGGCACCTAGCTGGCTCAGTCAGTGGAGCATGTGACTCTTGATCTCAGGACTGTGGGTTTGAGCCCCACACTGGGTGTAGAGATTACTTAAAAATAAATATTTAAAATAAATGTTTTAAATAACCAAAAATATCAAATACCTGCAAATATACTGAGTGAAAAAAGTGTATCTTCACATTGAAAACTGTAAAATATTGCTAAGAAAAATGCAAGAAGATCTAAATCAATGGAGATAGACCATCCGCACACATCAGACTATGTTGATATTCGAAGTAATCCCAATCAAGCTCCTAACAAAAATTTCTGGACATGCTGAAGAGCTTATTCTAAAGCTGGAAGACAGCTCTGCAGAAGAATGAAGGTGGAGGACTTACACTACCCCATGTCAAGACTTGCCATTGGATTACAGTGATTCACACAGTGTGGTGTTGGCGTAGGGTAGAAAAATAGACCAACAAAACACAACAGAAAACCCAGAAATGAGCCTGCACACGCATGTTAATTTATAACACAGGCTCCCCAAAATGACGCTAGAAAGATTATATAACCCATACGGGGGGTGGGGGAAGTACCGTTTTCACCTCACATTAAAAAATAATGCAAGAAGGATCATTCAGAAAGATCAGTATTTGCTTGGAGGTGGAGAGGCAGGAGAGGGTGGGATGGAGGGTTCCCAAAAGGATATGAGGAAATTTGGGGCATGGCAGACATATTCACTACACATGGTGATGATTTCACAGGTGTATACAGATGTCAAAACTTACCACATTTTACACTTGAAACACGTGGGGTTTACTGTACATCAGCTGAATCTCAGTAAGGATGTTAAAAAGAAAAAGGTGAATCACAAGCCAAAATACAAAAACTACCACTATACAACTTCTACAGGGTGTGTGACTGCTTCAGTCAGCAGGATATGCGACTCTTGATCTTGTGGTTACAAGTTCAAGCCCCATGTTGGGTTAAAAATTACTAAAAAATAAAATTTAAAAAAACATTTAAAAAAACTTCTACAAAATAAAAGGGGTGGGGGGTGCCTAGGTGGCACAGTTGGTTAAGTATCCGACTCCCGGGGTCAGCTCAGGTCATGATCTCAGGGTTGTGAGATGGAGCCCCACATGAGGCTCAATGCTCAGTGCAGAGTCCACCTGGGATTCTCTCTCCCTCTCCCTGCTCCTACCGCTTGTGCACTCGTGCTCTCTCTCAAATAAATAAATTTTTAAAAAAGAAAAAGAGGGGCACCTGGGTGGCTCAGTCGGTTAAACATCTGCCTTCGGCTCAGGTCAAGATCCCAGAGTCCTGGGATCAAGACCTGCATTCGGTTCTCTGCTCAGTGAGAAGCCTGCTTCTCCCTCTGGCTGCAGCTCCCCCTGCTTGTGCGCTCATACTCTCTCTCAAATAAATAAAATCTTAAAGAAAAAGAAAAAAGAAAAAGACAGTGTCTTCACAACACTGGTGCAGGTGAAATTTTGTTAGGACACATAATAAACATAAAAAAAATATATTGACAGGGCGCCGGCTGCCTCAGCTGGAGAAGCATGGGAATCTCGATCTTGGGGTTGTTGAGTTTGAGCCCCACATTTGGTGTACAGATTATTTAAAAATATAATAACTTAAAAAAATATATGTATTGATAATTTTTTTACTTCACCCAAATTAATCTATTCATCAAAAGACACCATTAAGAAAAAAAAAAAAAAAGGCAAGAGGTCCCTGGCTGGTTCAATCGGTACAGCGTACAACTCTTGATCTTGGAATCGTGAATTCAAGCCCCACGTTGCATGCGGAGATTACTTTTAAAAAAGGAAATAAAATTGGGGCACCTGGGTGGCTCAGTCAGTGAAGCGCCTGCCTTCAGCTCAGGTCATGATCCTGGGGTCCCGGGATCAAGCCCCACATCAGGCTCTCTGCTCAGCAGGGAGTTTGCTTCCCCTTCTGCCACTCCCCCACCCCCGCGGCCCCGCTCATGCTTGCACTGTCTCGCTCTCTGAAATGTCTTTTAAAAAAAGTTATGTAAAATTTTTAAAAAGAAAAAAATAGCCAAACCATAAAACAGAAAAAAATATTTACTCCTTACACACAAATATACACACACATCAGAAAGGACTCATAATCAACATATATATGTATATTTTAACTCTTAATATGAACAATAAACAATCCAGGGCACCTGGATGGTTGTTGGTTGGCCACTGGACTCTTGGGCTTCAGCTTGGGTCATGATCTCAGGGTCATGGGATCAGCCCGAGTCGGACTCTACACTCAGCACGAGGCTGCTTGAGGTTCTCTCTCCCTCTGCCCGGTCCCCCACTAGACCATGCTCTCTAAATAAAAAAAATATTTAAAAACAAACAATCCAATAAAGAGTGGATTAAAAACCTGACACCTCACAAGAAAAATATAAGGAGCCAATTAGCATATAAAAAGTTGTCCACCAAGGGGCACCTGGGTGGCTCAGTAGTTAAGTATCTGACTCTTGCTTTCCGCTCAGGTCAATTCACGTCATGATCTCGAGGTCCTGAGATCAAGCCCCATGTCAGGCTCGGGCTCAGCTTGGAGTCCGCTTGTCCCTCTCCCTCCTCCTCTGCCCCTCCCACCAACGTGCTTGTAAGCGCACCCACGTGTTCTCTCTCTAAAATAAATAAAATCTGGGGCGTCTGGGTGGCTCGGTCGTTGGGCACCTGCCTTCGGCTCAGGGCATAATCCCAGCCTTCTGGGATCGAGCCCCACATCAGGATCCTCCGCTGGGAGCCTGCTTCTTCCTCTCCCACTCCCCCTGCTTGTGTTCCCTCTTTCACTGGCTGTCTCTCTGTCAAATAAATAAAACCTTATAAATAAATAAATAAACAAACAAATAAATAAATAAAATCTTAAAGTGTTCACCAAAAATAATACAGTTGTTCACCACCATTATTCATCAGAAAAATGCAAATTAAAACTACAGCAAGATATCACTACCACCTGAATAGCTAAAATTAAAAAGACTGACAATACCAAGGGCTGGCAGGGAAATGGAAAAACTGCAACTCTCATACATTACTGGTGAGAGTGTAAAGGAGTAATAGTTTGGAAAACAGTTTGGCAGTTTCTTAAAAAGTTGAACATGTATCTATACTATGACCCAGCAATTCAATTCCACTCCTAAATATTTGCCCAAAAAAATACCATATATCCATCCACAAGACTTTCCTAAGAATCTTTTTTTTTTTTTTTTT
>NC_048232.1:91209192-91213328 GCF_002007445.2 Ailuropoda melanoleuca | reverse complement strand
AATCTTGACTTTAGTAGTAATAGCCAGAAAAGTGAAAGCAATCCAAATATCCATCAATATGAAAATAAATTATATTTTCAATATGAAAAGAAATATATAAATTATATTTAAAGAAATAAATTATAAGTTTATATTTCATATTCATACAAATGAATCCTACTCAAATAAAAATCAAAAAATACAGATACAAGCATTTTTTTTTTAAGATTTTGTTTATTTATTTGATAGTGCACACCAGCAGGGGGAGGGGCAGAGGGAGAGGGAGAAGCAGATTCCCCACTGAGGGAGGAACCTGACACAGGAATCGATCCCAGGATTCTGAGACCATGACCTGAGCTGAAGGGACACTTAACCGACTGAGCCACGCAGGCACCCCTAGATACAAGCATTTAAAATCACTAAATCTCAAGAGGCACCTGACTGGCTCAGTCAGTGGAGTGTGCAATTCTTGATCACAGAGTCGTGAGTTAGTACCCTATGTTAGACATGGAGATTACTTAAAAAGTAATCAATCAATCAATCAATCACAAAAGCATTACATTGAGCAAAAAGAGGACAGACACAAAAGAGCATAAACTTTATGACTTTGTTTATATGAAGTTGGAGGACCTGTGAAATTAATCTGTAATGACAAATCAGAACAATGGTTGCCTCAGGATCTGGAGGTTGGTCGTAGTCACTGAAAAGGGACACAAGGAAACTTTTAGGGATGACAGAAATGTTATCTTGACATGAGTGATGGACACACTGGTGTATACATTTGTCAAAATTCATCAAACATATTTAAGATCTGCAAATTTCATTGGGTGTAAAATATTCTTCAGTAATTTTTAATGGAATATTTTTTTAAAGATTTTATTTATTTATTTGAGAGAAAGAGCAGCAATAGACAGCACATAAGCAGTGGGGGTAGGGAGAGGGAAAAGGAGAGGGAGGAGACTCCCTGCTGAGCAGGAAGCCCAACTCAGGGCTCAATCCCAAAACCCAGGATCATTACCTGAGCCAAAGGCAGACGCTTAACTGACTGAGCCACTCAGGCACCCCGTAATATTTTTAAAGAAATAAAAGACTAAAAAAAGAAAGAAAGAAAAGGCTGTACATTCTGTGTTAAAAAGAAGGCTGCTTGCTGTACATGGATATGACAACATTTCTAAGAAAACGATGGCTGAGGATGCTTGAGGAATGGGGTGAGAATCAGACTGACTTCACGATACCTACTTTGGTATCTTCCAAATTTTACTCGAGTTCAGATTACCCTGTGCGTGAACCACCCACAGGAGGCGAGACTGAAAAGCACAAGCTCTAGAGCCTGGCCGCCTGAGCTGAGTCCTGGGTCTCCCATTTATTTATTGTGACCTTGGATACATTCCTTAATTTGTGCCTCAGTGTCTTCATATAAATAATAGGAATATCAACATCATTAAGTTGTTTTAAGAAGTACATGCTTAGAAAAATTGAACTACCCTATGACCCAGCCATTGCACTACTGGGTGTTTACCCCAAAGATACAGACATAGTGAAGAGAAGGGCCATATGCACCCCAATGTTCATAGCAGCAATGTCCACAATAGCTAAATCGTGGAAGGAGCCGAGATGCCCTTCAACAGATGACTGGATTAAGAAGCTGTGGTCCATATATACAATGGAATATTACTCAGCTATCAGAAAGAACGAATTCTCAACATTTGCTGCAACATGGACGGCACTGGAGGAGATAATGCTAAGTGAAATAAGTCAAGCAGAGAAAGACAATTATCATATGATTTCTCTCATCTATGGAACATAAGAACTAGGATGATCGGTAGGAGAAGAAAGGGATAAAGAAAGGGGGGTGATCAGAGGGGGGAGTGAAACATGAGAGACTACGTACTATGAGAAACTGAGGACTTCGGAGGGGAGGGGGGTGGGGGAATGGGATAGACTGGTGATGGGTAGTAAGGAGGGCACGTATTGCATGGTGCACTGGGTGTTATACGCAAGTAATGAAGCATCGAACTTTACATCGGAATCCGGGGATGTACTGTATGGTGACTAACATAATAAAAAATCATTAAAAAAAAAAAAAAAGAAGTAAATGCTTAGAAGGCAGACAGGGGAGAGGGATGGGAAAAAAAGTAAATGCTTACTGGTTTAGATGTCAAAATACAAAATTTAGCACTGGTTTTCACTCTCTGGTTTTTAGAAAATTCTGCACAAGTCATATACCTCCTTTCATCAAAATGTCTGTTATATCTCACAAGGCTACAAGGATAATAAAAGGTAAAGCACTTTGTTTAAAAAAAAAAAAAAAATTTAAATAAGATGGTATATGTGATGCACTTTAAAAAGTGCCTGGGCTTGTTTTTCGAAATAAAGCTTTACTGGAACACACGCGTGTGCGTACACAAAAATGCCTGGTACATAATCAGCTACCATTATTATTCAAAAACTTAAAACAGTATTTTGAAAGTTAGCCTTTTCCTTAACCAAAAGAAAAAGGAAGGGGAGGAGCCTTAGCTGTCTGAGATGTAAATCCTGAGTCAGTCATCTATCTGTTGTTGTATGCCTGTTCTTTCATCTGTAAAATGGGTGATAATAGTTCCTATACCCTAGAGTTCCTGCGATGATTAAATAATTCATATAAAGCATTTTAAGCTGCAGCACACAATAAATGGTCAGTATGTTATGCTGTGTGTCTGTGCAAATATACTGCCATTACCAAGACTTCAAACATTACCCCTGTGCTGAGGTCCTGTTTACCTGCATCCTGAGCTCTCCTCTGGGCTCCAGATTCTTCTGCCCGGTGTCTTCTTGCTAATGACCCTTGGATGTGTCAGACTTCTCCCACTACTTTGAGTCAAGAGAAAACCTTACTTTCCACCTCCAACCTAGAATAACACCCTGCTCCTGCCAGCATCCCACCCTGCTTCCCCATCTCAGTAAACAGTGCCACAGTCCACCCATACGTGCCACCAAGAAGCCTAGAAATCACCCTGAGCCCTCTCCACCACACCTTCTTCTAACCTATCTGCAAGTCCCACAGCTCTGACTCTGAATTATCTAAGCTGACCTGCAAGGTCTAAACCACAACTACACCCACACCCAGCACCTCATCTCTCCTCCTCGCGTGCATGTCCCATCTCAATCTCCAACCCAGGTCCTCGCACAAGTCAGGCTCACAGCCTGCAAGGAAAAGCATGATCATAAGGCCAGTGGCCCACACTGGCTCCTATCTCCCCCTCACCCTGGGCACGTGCTTGTCTTATCTGGGTTCCTGGAGAAGATCCACCACTGGGCCAATACCTGTGCTGTCCTCTCAGCCTGGGAGGCTCTGCCCACCCCCTAAGCTAGCTGCTTCTCACCTTCCAGAGCCTAGCTGATGGGAGTCAGAAAGGCCAAAATGGAAGAGAAACCAGAAAACAAGGAATATGAAGAAGAGGTAAGATCTGAATGTTTGTGAGGCCACAGAAGCAGGTGACAGAAGGCTGGAGAAGCCCATAGGGACAAGACAGGTGGGCAGAGTGACAGACGGGGGGAGGTGCAGTGAGAGGCAGGGGCTGCACAGGAGTGACAAGAGTGGGTGACCTGGGGGTGACAGCAGACTGAGTGCAGTCAATAACAAGTGGGTGGACAATGCAAACAGGCTGCAAGGACACTAAGTGGCAGGTTGGGGGGGTGTGGAAGACGTCACAGCGACAGGTCAGGGAACATGGAAGGGGGCCAGTAAGGGGCATGGGGGATGGCAAAGCAGATGGGGCTGGAGAAAGACATGGGCAATGAGGGGTGCGGAGGCAGGCCAGGGAAGGTGACAGGTCGGGGAAGGGAAGCTACGCTGGCGGCAGAATGAGGGGCAGCAGCAGAGAGAGTGGACAGGGCAGTGGTGACCGTTAACACTGGGGAGGGAGAGTCCCGCGGCAACAGGTAGAGAGGGGTAGCACTGACAGGTGCGGAGAGCTGCCCGGTGGGTCAGGGTCCCTCACAGGCGGGGGAAGAAGGAAGGAGCCGTATGGCGGGGAACGGGGACACGGACACAGACGGCACTGACAGGTGAGGAGGGCACTTGGGGGTCAGGACCGGGAGGGCACCCCTGACGGGGGCGGAGGTGGACCCTGCCTCGGGGACAGGGGGTGGGGGGCGAGGGGAGCATGACGGGGAAC
>NC_048232.1:91185808-91209055 GCF_002007445.2 Ailuropoda melanoleuca | reverse complement strand
TTTTTTTTTTTTTTTTTTTTTTTTTTTTTTTTTTTTTTTTTTTTTTTTTTTTTTTTGGGGCGGCCCGCGCTCACGTGGACGCGGCCCGCGCGGGGACAGCCTCCTGCACTGGGGTGGCGGGAGCGCGGTGCGGTGGGGTGCGGCCTTCTGTCGCTTTTTCCTCTGAGGTGCTACCAAATTTCTACACAAGCTTAATTAGCTTGTTTTGGGATAATGCCATGTCAGCAACAGAGCAACCCCTCCGAGGCCCGAAATGATCCGAGGGTCACACACCTGCAGCAGGGGTCTCCCGGTTTTCTGCGGGCCTTCCTCTCTGCTTGAAGGCGTCTCCCATTGGATGTTTCCTGAGCTCCTTGGCGCCTGGGGTGGGCATGGCCAAAGCAAGCGTGAACAGTGGGCAGCCACCTGCATCCCTCGGCGTCCAGTTTCCTAGCTGGACTGGGAGCGCCGGAGCAGCAGACTCCAGACTTACTCCTTTCCAGGTGCCCCACAGGTGCTTGGAGTGTTTTGCACATATGTGCCCAGTTAATTCAAGCAAACTAATCTCTAAAATGAGATTTATTGGGCGCCTGGTGGCTGAGTCAGTGAAGCGTGTGCCTTCCGCTCAGGTCATGATCCCAGGGTCCTGGAATCGAGCCCCGCATGGGGCTCCCTGCTCAGCAGGGAGTCTGCTGCTACCTCTGCTGCTCCCCCTACTCATACCCTCTCTCTGCCTCTCTCTCTCTCAAATAAATAAAATATTTTTAAAACAACAAAATAAAATGAGATTTGTTATTTCAGGAGGCAGCGTGAAGAGTGGGGAAATGTTGGAAACGGCTATCGAATACCTGAGGAATATAACACACGACGTGCTGCGTCGTCTCCTTATTCACCCTGTCCGCGGAGGAAGTGGGTCTGGGCGGTTGCTGTACCAAACTCTATCAGCAGAGGGTGCAGGAGAGACGCTGCGGGAGAAGGGGCTGTTCTGGGGCTCGCTCTGCAAGTTGCAGGCACCGTCTCCCGGTGCCGGTCTTCCCTGCGGCCAGCAGCTTCTCCAGCACCTCCATGGGTGGCTTTAGAGTAGAATGTCTCTGGTGAGACATCTCCCCTGAACACTTTTCCCCAGCATCCTGCAGGGCAGGTATCTGGCAAGTTCTGTAGGGTCAACTTCCAGGAATTGGGGGTTAAAAAAAAGCATCTGCCAGGAGCCTGGGACGCTCAGTGGGTTGAGCATCCGACTCTTGGTTTGGGCTCAGGAGGTGATCTGGTAGTTGTGGGTTGAGCCCTGTGTCCAAGACCAGTTCCTCTTACTTGACTGACAACAGCAGTCTCCCAATGGATTCCCCACTTCTATTCTGCCATTCTTGCTATAGGCCAGCTTGCATGAGCATAGCACCTAGAGGGATCCAATGAAAACAAACCCATCACATCCCTCCCCCAGCTCTTATCTCACATAGCCAGAAAGCAAAGTGCTTGCTGTTACTTCCTAGGTCCTGTGTGATTGTTCCCATTTCCCCTACTCTGCCCCTTGTGCATTTGGTTCAATCATGATAACCTCCTGCCACAGCCCACTTGCCCATGCTTTCCTCTAGTTATTGCCGTGCTTACTAACTTCCTCCTAGATCTTACTCCCTTGTCCCCTTCTCAGCGAGGGCTTCCCTGACCTCTCTATTTCAAATCTCAAGCCTACATACACCCATGCACACACATATCCATGCACACCTCATAACCTTTCCCTGCTTGGTTTCTTCCCCTTTGTATCAGTAGTCATGGTCCAATAAGGGGACAGAAATGATACAATGACTTCAACAGAGGAAGCTTGATATAAAAATTGTTGATAGCAGGGCATTAATTATAAAGGAGTAAAGAGAACTTTATCTTCAAGAAAGGACATAACTTGGAGGGGAGGTCCCCTCCCCAAGGTGGGAATTCATTCTGTGTTGCTGGGTTGTATGACTGCAGCCCAGTGGCTAACAGAGACAGCCCCTGGGTGGTCCAGGGGTAGAGATGATGAGCAGAGGCTGATGGACAGGAATACACCCCTCTGAGGTGGAGGCCAGCTAGGTCTGGAAAGACTTCTGCTGAAGTGTCCGTGGGACTCCCTGAGAATCTGCCCACAGGGCTGACGCCGAAACTCAGTGGGAAGCTGTGCACACACCACAGCATGTCTCTGTGCCTCTGGCAGGTGCGGAAGAGAAGGAATGTACACCTAAACCAGGAAGTCCCTCTCCAACACTCTCTCTGGGCAGAACTGAACACCCTGCCAAATGCAGAAGAGACATGCTTCTCGGACCCCGCTCCGTTATCGCAGAGCAGGCTGGTGGAGACGGATTGGGAGCTGAAGCGCAAACGGAAAACAAGGAGAGTCTGACCTCTGGATGGTCAGGTTCCATTTGCATCCTTTCAAACACATTTGAACTTCCACTTAACAAAATATGCTACATGTTTGCCTAACAAGATACATTTGTGCTATTGAAAGTGAGGAATGAGCACTGCAAATGAGCCCATGTGCAGCCCCAACTGCCACTGTATCTATGAGTGGGTGCATTCATTACTCTTCAAATTCTGTCACTGTCCCATTGAGTATTCTCTTATGCTCGTATGTTAAAGAGAAACGATAAAGTTAACCTCTGACCACTTGTATATCTTTAAAACTGTAAAGGAGAGAGAAGAAAACGGTGAATAGAGACGAGGAAGCACTGAACATGCAAAGAGAAAATATGTACAGCTACCACAATCCTTGTTTCTGAAAGTGCTCACAAGACGTAGTTGGTATGCGTAGCTCCTTCCCCAGCCTTCTCTTCTAAACTGCGTTATACTCTACAGAAAGCAGCCAAAACGGCCAAACTGAATTCAGTATTTCTTTTTTTTTTTTTTAAGATTTTATTCATTTACTCGACAGAGATAGAGACAGCCAGCGAGAGAGGGAACACAAGCAGGGGGATTGGGAGAGGGAGAAGCAGGCTCATAGCGGAGGAGCCCGATGTGGGGCTCGATCCCATAACGCTGGGATCATGCCCTGAGCTGAAGGCAGACGCTCAACCGCTGCGCCACCCAGGCTCCCCTGAATTCAGTATTTCTGACACAGAAAGATCAACTAAAATAAATTCTACCACTAAGAACACCAAATGCAAAATTATTCACCAATACACTGGAAAAAATAAAACTGTGATGTAAAACGAGGGCTGCCTAGGGGACTGGGCCATCTCAGTCAATAGACTACAGGAGTCTTGATCTGAGGGTTGTGAGTTCAAACCCTACGTTGGGTGTAGAGATGACTTAAAAATAAAGTCTTTTTTTTTTTTAAGATTTTATTTATTTGTCAGAGAGAGAGAGAGAAGCAGGCAGAGGGAGAAGCAGGCTCCCCGCTCAGAGGGGAGCCCGATGTGGGACTCAATCCCAGGACCCTGGGATCATAACCTGAGCCAAAGGCAGACACTTCACCGACTGAGCCACCCAGGTGCCTCTTAAAGATAAAATCTTAAATAAAATAAATAAAAATAAAATAAAATAAGTGCTACATTTGGAGCGCCATCAGAACAGGATGGACTGAGGTCCTACCTTGTTCTGCAAGGACCCCCACAGTGCTGCTAGGCAGAAGCCGGGGCAGAGGCACTGTAAGACCCCTGCTCCACAGACCCACATGAGAGAAACACAGAGGATGACACCTCTATACACCATCACCACATTCCTGCACATCAAAGACAGAAAACTACGAAAGCAGGAGGAGTAAAATGACCCATCACATAAAGGGTACGAATGATACAATAGCCGAAATCCCCTGAGACATGAGGACTGTGAGGCAGTACAATGGCATATTCAAAGTGCCAAAGGAAAGTACAACCTGTCAATGAAAAAATTCTGTACCCAGAAATAGGATCCTCGAAAATGAAGGTGAGATCAAGACATTCCAGACAAACAAAATAGAAAATTCGTTACTGGCAGATCTGCCTTCCCGGAAATACCAAATGCAGTTCTTCAAGCTGAAAGGAAATGACATAAGATGGTCATGCAAATTGGCAAGAATGAATGAAGAACCAAATTCAGCCCCATGTAAAAAGTATTACTACCAAGAGTATTGGAGTTTTTCCCATTGGAACACAAAGTTGGTTAGGCATCCAAAACTCATTTAATGCAATACAGTACTGACAGAATAGAGGGTAAAAACCACAGGATTGTCACAATAGCTGCAGAAAAGGCATTTGACTAAGGTTAATACCCATCACAATAAACAGTCCCAACCACTAGGAATAGATAGGAAATTCCTCAAGTTCATCAAATATATCTAGGAAAATTCTACACCTAACATCAAACTTAATGGTGAAAGACTTAATGCTTTTCCACTAAGACTGAAAATGAAGCAAGGTCGTCTGCTTTTACCGCTTTCATTCGACCTTGTCAGATGACAGGTTAGGGGCTTGGAAGTTACCACCCATTCTAACAGGTGAAAAGCTGAACAGAATGAAAACCACCAGCTCTTCTTGAATCTGTAAGAGAAGGGAGGCGGAACATAACAAACCAAAGATCAGGGAGACAGACAGGTAAACAGAAGCCATCACAGGTTACCAGAGCAGACTCACAAGCAGAAACCACCACGGGAGCCGAGCCGGCAGGCGGTCCCTGGGCTATGACTGATGGATTGCTGATGGCTCAGAGTGGACAGTCCTGAGAGTTAATAACTTTGAGGGATCCAGTCATAAGGGCCCCCACAACATTGCAAGATTTATCTCCAGGACCTTGGACAGGTTCCTACAGTAACTATTTGAGAAAAATCCCCCCTGCTTCCTGCTGGGGGAGGGGCCGAGAGCCATTTTGAAAGGTACCAGAGCACTTTGTTCTTCTTACCAAGGCCTGCCCTCAAGGGGAACTAGTTAACCAGAGCCTCACAGACCTCAGGGAAAGGAAATCCCCAGCTCCGTCCCCCAGCCCTCTCAAGATACCTGTCCCAGCTAAGAGGAGAGGGGAAAAAAAAGGATGGACAAGCACTGATGAAGTTCCCAGTCCAGAGCTACAGGCTCGCTAAAGACGAGGTCTAATCGCAGGACTATAAAGATCTCCTCTCGGGGCACATGTGGGGCTCAGTTAGTTAAGCGTCTGCCTTCTGCTCAGCTCATGATCCCAGCATTCTGGAATTGAGCCCCACATCAGGCTCCCTGCTCAGCTGGGAGACTGCTTCTCCCTCTCCCACTCCCCCTGCTTGTGTGTGTTCCCTCTCTTGCTGTCTCTTTATCAAATAAATAAATAAAATCTTAAAAAAAAAAGAGTACACTTACTATGATGAGCATTGAGTAATATATAGGATTGTTGAATCACTATATAGTACATCTGAAACTAACACTGCATGTTAATTATACTTGAAAAAAAAATTCCATTCACAATTGTATCAAAATGAATACAATTTTTAGGAATAAATCTAACAAAAGAAGTGTGTACGGAAAAGAGTTGATGCAGCAGGCTAACCACTTACCCTTAGAAAAACCCTGCTTACTAACTTAATCCTTGGCAGGCATCTGGGAACCTGGATTTCAGGAGGGCTCCCCTCACTCCAAAAAGTGATCAGAGTGACTCATAATGTATAAACTGTACAAACAATATGATTTAATGATTTTTTTAAAAAGATTTTATTCATTTATTTGCCAGAGAGAGAGCATGTGCAAAAGCAGGGGGAACGGCAGGCAGAGGGAGAAGCAGGCTCGCCGCTGAGCAAGGAGCCCGACGCAGGGCTCGATCCCAGGACCCTGGGATCATGACCTGAGCTGAAGGCAGATGCTTAACCAACTGAGCCACCCAGGTGTCCCAGACATTATGATTTATACTGACCACCCATTTTCTTTCTGGGTATCTTGAATTTGGGCAGGTACCAGGCAGAGACTGCCTATCTGACCAGCCCTGTAGTGAGTTGAATGGTGCCCCTTCCCCTAAAGATATATCCACCCAAAACCTGTCAATGTGACCTGTGGAAAAAGGGTCTTTGTAATTAAGTTAAGGGTCTTGAGATAGATCATCCTTGATTCGGGGTGATGGGGCACGGGGCGGGAGGTGGGGTGGTCGGCAGTCCTAAATCCAAAAACAAGTGTCCTTCTAAGAAAAAGCAAGAAGACACAGAGGACAAGGTGATGTAAAAACAGAGGCAGAGATTAGGATGATACATCAGTGATCCAACCAAGGTTTGCAGGCAGCAATCAGAAGTTAACAGGGAGGCCTGGAACAAATTCTTTCTCACAGCCTCCAGAAGGAGCCAAACCTGCTGACACCTTGATTTCTGACTTCTGCCTCCCAATCTGTAAGACAATACATCTCTGTTGTTTTAAGCTACCTAGTTTGTATCAATTTGTTACCGCAGCCTTAGGAAAGAAACATGAACTCCTGATAAGCGTCTTCCCTGGGTGGCAACATTTCACACCCTTATCACAACTCATTGAGACATTCAAGTGCCTCCTCTGGGACTCCACTGAGAGAGGACCCTGGAGGCTGGAGGCTGGTCTCACCCAAACTTTGCCCCCCAAGATCCTTTTCTCTTTGCTGATTTTATTTTGTATCCTTTTACCGTAATAATGACAACGTAATAATATAGAATGACTATGTGCTGAGTCCTATGAGCCCTCCTAGCAAATTATCAAACCTGGGTGTGATTTCCCAATTCCCAAGCAATAAAAACATTGCTAAGAAAAATTAGAGAAGACCTAAATAAATGGAGCAAAATGTTATGGACACGTTATGGAAAGAAGACTAACATTATTAAGATGGCAGTTCTCTTCGAACCGATCTATAGATTCAATGCAATACCTGGGAAAGTTTCAGCAGGTGGTCTTTTGTTTTTTGTATAAATTGACAAGGTAGGGGCACCTGGGTGGTTCAGTTGGTTAAACGTCTGCCTTCAGCTCAGGTCATGATCCCGGGACCCTGTGATGGAGTCAGGCTCCCTGCTCAGCAGGGAGTTTGTTTCTCCCTCTGCCTGTTGCTTCCCCGGCTGGTGCTCTCTCTATCACTGTCTAATAAATAAGTAGTCTTTAAAAAATGCAGGGGCACCTGGGTGGCTCAGTCATTAAGCATCTGCCTTCAGCTCAGGTCATGATCCCGGGGTTCTGGGATCAAGCCCCACAATGCAACTGGCTCCCTGCTCAGCAGGGAGCCTGCTTCTCCCTTTCCCTCTCCCACTCCCCCTGCTTGTCTTCCCTCTCTGTGTCTCTCTGTCAAATAAATATTTTTTTTAAATGCAAAGGATCAACAGGGTAATGGAAAAACCAACTGTAGTATGATCACAAAATAGAAGCATACACAGCAGTAAGAAGGGGTGAGCTCATGAAATACACCTCAAAATGGATGAATCCCAAAAACATAATGGTGACTGAAAGAAGCCAGACACACAAGACTTCATACTGTATGATTCCATTTTATGAAGTTCTAGAACAGGGTCATTAGTGGTGCAAAGAATCAGAGCAATGGAGTGTGGTTGTGCAGGGCGACTGGAAAGAGGCATGAGGGGACCTCCTGAGGTGATGGTGATGTTCCTTTCTCTTCTCGCTAGTTCTTTGGGTTAACGGTGATTCTAAGGTTCATGCACTTCACTATATACAAATTTTACCCCCAAAAAAGGGGAAAAAAAAGGAACTAAAAAGTACTAGTTAATAATACACATACTGAAGTATTTAGGGGTGAGAGCATTGATGTCTACAACTGTCTGAAATTAATCCAAAAATAAGATGGATTGATGGATGAAGACAGGAAAGGACAGACCTAGAGAAGAGGATAAAACAGATACAACAAAATATTAATTATTGATGTAGATTCCAGGTAGTAGGTAAATGGATGGTCATGGGAGAGTTCATTTATCTGTCCTGTATATTTGAACACTTCATAACAGAACGTGGAAAACATTTGATTGCACATCACTGTGTAAATGGTAGCAGTTTCTCTATCTTGTCTTACAAAATGATGGCATCTTAAGTTCAATGCCATGGATCATTGTAAAGGGTAATTCTGTGGCTCATCAAATATCCAAGGCCTTTAGGTCGGGTCCACGTGACTAGCTTTGGCCCTTGGTCTTTGAGTAGTGATACATACGTCACTTGCCGACCAAGGCAATTAACAACTAGAAGGCCTCATTACTCTCCTGTCCACTGCCAGTGACCTGGGAGGCATGCATTCTGGAGGTGTATACAGCGAAGGAGAGCCACCTGACTCCCCACCAGGCCATGCGTGTGTGGAAAAGCCACGGGGACTTGGAGGCCGTGACTCCGGCCTGGGCTAGCTTAGCCTAATTTGGAGGGGGAGCTTTCATACAAACTCAAATACACAGGGCACGTCTGATCGGGTAAATTGCTCTCAGCTCCGCACTTGGGAGGTGGGGGACTGAAGGGGCGTCTGCAGCCACTTTGCGGGGGAGGGGACATTACCGCCGGCAAGGCTCCGCCAACAAGGAGCGCTGGAGGAAGACGGGAGGCCATGGGGGAGCGGGGACTTGGCCTGGCCGCCTGGCGTCTCCCTCGCGGCGCAGGTGGCTCGCACGATAGCTGATGCAGGCATTCTACTCGGTTTCCATCGACAGGCCTGGGCGTGCAAGGCAGCCCAACCGGGTCACAGAGGCGAGGCAGAGGCGGGCGTGGGCCGCACGGAGGGCGAGGCCCTGGAGACAACGATGCCCCGGTCAGTGCTGCCATGCGAGCCCACGACCTGACACCGTGCGCGGACCCCACGCCTCGAGGCGACCCCAGGGAGAACAAGAGCGGGAGACCCGGAATCGCTAGGCAATGTGTTCCAATTAGGCTGGAATCCGTGTCTGACGGCTGGCAGGGTGTCAGCGACGATGCACTCTGGTTGTGAAAGCCGGCAGCACACGCTCCGGCCAGCCTCCAGTCCACACCCTGCTCAGCTCCGCCGCGCCGCGCCCCCGGAAACCCCGACCCCCGTCGGACCCAACTTCCCAGGGTCTCCCACAGCGCAGCCACCGCCCTCCCCGGAGTTCCTCCCCCTGGCTCTGGCCTCTCTGGCCCGAGCGGGCCCTTCTCGCTGGTGAGCTGGGCGCCGCTCCGCCGCACTGCACTCCTCCGGCCACCAGGGGCGCGGAGGCCGCGGTGGGCACCTCTGGTCTGAGGCGGCCGCTCGACTGCTCCGCGGCGCGGTCCCTTCCGGTGCCGAGGCCACCGCCTCCGGGCTGTTCCCCCGGCAACGCCTCGGAACCGTTCCCCCGGCAACGCGCGGCGGGTGCAGTCCCGGCAGCCATGGACGCGCTGTCCCGCGCCGGGCCTCGCCGGGCTCGCGGCCGCCTGGACGCGGCGTCCCCCGGAGCGGGCTGCGGCGGCGCCCTGGGCGCGCTTCTCGGCCTGGCTGGAGTGCGTGTGCGTGGTCACCTTCGACCTGGAGCTGGGCCAGGCGCTCGAGGTGAGTGGGGCGGCCGGGCGGCGGCGGCGGGGGCGGCGCGGGCCCTGCTCTGTCGGCCCCCAGCAGCCCGGGAGCTGTCTGCGCGTGAGGAGCCCGCGGCCCGACCCCGCGGGCGGCCTTTTCCTCCTCCGAAGCCCTGCGCCGGCCTTCCCACCGGGATGCAGGAGATGGGGGCCCTGCACTTGGGATAACCGAAGTGGTGCTCTTGGTTTTCCCCGGGAAAGTCCGCCTCGTCTCCACCCCCCCCCCCCCCCCCCGCGCCACGAGCTGCGGTACCTCCCCTGCTCGGGTGCTCCAGCCAGAACCCCGGGGTCAAGCAGCATTTGAGACGCCTTAGCTCTGTTGCTGCCACCCCTCCTGACTGTCCTTCAAAGTTCAACGTTTGTGGCTCTCTTGCCTAAAACCCTCCCGCTCCTCCTCGTTCACTTAGAATCAGATCCAGACTCACCCGTCATCCTTCTGTTCACCAGCTGCACCCTCCTCATCGGGCCTGGGGAGTTCCCATCCTGGGCAGCTTTTCTTCCTCCGTGCATCTTCACGCATCGGTGGAAACGTGGAGACTCGGGGAGGGAGGCCTCCCGCAGGCCTGTCAGAATGGGCTTGCTTATGCTCCGAAGGCCGGGGCACAGAGCGGGGAGCTGTGGAGACGTCGGCTTCGCCACACTGTCAGAAAGAACGTTCCGAGAGCCAGAGAGCTAGTACATCTGTGACCGCAGATGGCTGGGATGAGGCTAGACAGCCATCCTCGGAAAGCCAGTGCAGTGGTGGAGGGAAGGGGTGTGTTCGAAGGCTTTGCTGAACCCCGAGAGGCCGTGGGAAACCCCCCATCTTCTAAACAGAAAGGGCCAGTCCTTATCGAGGACTTTTGCATCCCAGCACTGGGCCCAGCTGTCTATGGACACCCCGTTCCAGCACAGCTTCCCCACCAGGCGTGCATTACTGTGGTAGCCCCACTTGACGGAGGGACCTGAGCACAGAGCTGAGGTGATCTGCCCCGTGTTACAGAGCCCACATTCTTGCCATTGCCCAGGTAGCTCCTCATAAAATCACAAGAGAAGTTAAGAGATTCTTCTGCTGCCTTAAGGCATTCTCACGTACATTTTTCTGGAACTTAACCATTTAGAAAGTTAGTTCTAAGTGAGTACTAGTAATGGCTGTGTGCTTGGGCTTCTGAGCCTTGGGTGAAGTGGCACAGCTCTGGCAGGGGGTGTTGGGGACCCACGGCCCCTCCAAATCATCAAGTCCATGTGGGAATGGGGCCATGAATCTATCAGACAGTACAGCCACACAGTCTTCATCAGGTTTGCTTGGGTCATTTCAGTTGAACCTTCCGGGTTTTGAGGAGCACCCGCCCCGTGCTCACTTATTCACAGCATGGACGGCCTGAGCACCGCAAACACCCCAGCATTGTATGAGGTGCTGGGCTGCCTTCCAGGAGCTCATGTCCCACAGACGCTCTGTGGACAAAGGCAGCTCAGAGGAAGGGGTAGGGCATGGCCAATCTTGGAGGGTGGGACAGAGGCAGCCGGGCAGGGGAGGAGGGACTGCTTCAGGTAACCCCTCCCTCAGAAAAGCCAGCAAAAACAAAGGCAAGGAACTGTCCGTTCATTCATCCGGTAAACCAAGTACTGAGCAACTGTCACCAGCCAAGCCCTACAGTACCAGTGCCCGGCATGGGGAACGCAGTTAGGCGGGAAGACAAGGCCCTGCCCTCCAGGAGTTCACATTCTGTGCTAGAGACACAGCGGTTCAGGACCCTCAGCGCACACAGGCTATGGGGGGGGGGAGGGTTCCAAGCAGATAAGTACACTGAAGCCTGCAGGTGAGACAGAGGAGGGCGGGCAAGGCCTTCTGTGTGTGTGTGTGGGGGGGGGGGGGAAGANAGAACCTGTGAATCAGCTGAGGAGGGGGCCTGACTGCACCATCTCAGCTCTTCACATCCCAGCGCATCTGGGAAGCCTGTGGAGCAAACTCTGGCTGGAGGGCCCAAAGAGGCCCTCTCCACGGCAGTGTTCATGTCCTCCCAGGACATAGCTCCGACACGGGACAGTCTCAGGACCCTTTACAGTGTTATACATTATTGATGACGCCAAAAAGCTCTTTGTATGGGTCGTACCTATCAACGTTACTGAATTATAAGTGAAAACTGAGGGGCGCCTGGGTGGCGCAGTCATTAAGCGTCTGCCTTCGGCTCAGGGCGTGATCCCAGAGTCCTGGGATCGAGCCCTACTTCAGGCTCCCTGTTGGGAGCCTGCTTCTTCCTGTCCCACTCCCCCTGCCTGTGTTCCCTCTCTCGCTGGCTGTCTCTCTGTCAAATAAATAAATAAAATCTTTAAAAAAAAAGTTAAAACAAAATTTAAAAATACTTATTAAGCTATTGTAAAAAAATAAATACTGTATTTGTTAATATAAATATTCTCATGAAAATAGCCTTATTTTCCAAAATAAAATTTAGTGAAAAGAGTAGTATCATTTGACACTTTCACAAACCTTTTTTAAATTATTTATTTGAAGATTTTATTTATACGTAGAGAGAGAGCGCATGTGAGTGACTAGGGGGGAAGGGCAGAGAATCTTAGGCAGATGCTCCCCTGAGCACAGAGCCTGATGTTGTGGGGCTTGACCCTGAGGTCATGACCTGAGCTGAAACCAAGAGTCGGATGCTTAACCCCCTGAGCCACCCAGGCACCCCGTACTTTTACAAACCTTTTAAACATCTGGTTAGATAGAAGTCAGCTGGAGTCCCGCATCAGTTTCTGCTGCGTATTCTGTGGTGGTCTGTGGTGTGGCCTCTGCAAACAGCACTGCACACAAGTGAGAGGATGGGCGTGGAGGAGGCCGCTTGGACCTCGACGAGTGCTAGGGCGCCTAGGTCACACTGAAGCACTGTCCGAGGTAGATAGCTTCTCGAGGGACACTGGCCACATCTGTCTTCCTCAGGGATGATCGGGTTACAGGAGCAGCAACCGTGCTGACCCAGCAGAAACAAGGCCCTCGTGGGCCTGCGAGGCAGGGTACTCAGGTAGCAGCACAACTCCTTACTTTCTGCTTCTCTCCGAGGGTCGGCTCCATTCCTTTCCTCCTTGAGGCATGGCTCAACCTGGACTTCCCTCTGGTGTCTGCTCCCAGGAGAGGCTGCACCAGGCCATAAACGTGGGTTCCCTGGCCATGGATACAGAGGCCAACGTGGCCTGCTTCGATGCTGCAAGACTCCTTTCAGATCAGATTCGGACCCCTGGAGGCCCGTTGCCCCAGCTGCCAGGCACCTGCCTTTCCTTGGCCCTCTTTGACACAGACACCTAAGGGCTTGGCTGAGTGGTCCTGTGGCCCCTGCCCTTCTTAGAGCTGTCCCAAGGTGCCTGTGTGGGTCCAGTCCCATAGACAAATTCCCTTCAGCTCCTGTCCCTTCTCTCAGTCCTTCCTTCTTGTTGCCTCCTGAGCTGACATCTCCTTGAGGTTTCTACACGACTTTCCTGTTCTATTCTACCTCGAAGATGTGTTTTCAGACACATCACAGATGCTGTATTTGGTGAGGGTGTACTCCCTGCCAGGGCCAGGAATTCCTGTCCTCAGGACACTGGTATGCAGAAGAGGGAGCACAGCAGTAAGCCCGAGCAAAGAAGAACGAGCAGTACATCATTCCAACAACGCAAACCCCAGGACATGGCACCGCACTCCGTCTGGGGGTTCAGGCAACACCCCAGAAGCCTCATTTCAGCTAAAATCCAACTCCTCCTCGGTGTTGAATTTTGGGGGACAGGGCAAGTTGGGGCTGCACGCATGCAAACCTGCGGCTCCTGACCCCCTCTAGACTCCCAGCGCTGTCACTTCCGGAAAGCACAGGCCAGGACAGCAGCAAAGCCCAAGGCACACCAGCTCTCTGGAAGACACCTCAGAGGCCCTCTGGGATTGAGGGCTATGGGGCTCCCTGCCTTCTTGGTATTCTGCCACAAAATCCATTCTGGCCATGGGCCTACGCACCGAGCTGTTGAGCCTGGGCGCCAGGCCTCAGCCCGCTGCCCCTCTAGGGTGTGGCCTGCCTCCTAGAACATTAAAGGGCTGCTGCTGACCCTGCTGGGGCCCAGGGTGTTCTCCTAGGGCTCTTGCTCCAGGTGGGGTACAGGCCAGAAGCTCCTGGATCCCTGACTAGCAGAGGTTGGGGTGACAGCACTCAGGGTGCTGTCAACAGGCAGGGATGCCACGGTCTTAGTGACATCTGAGTCAAGACCAGGAGGTGAGGAAGCTGGCCAGGCCCCATCTGGGGGAGCAAGCCTGGGGGAATGGTGCAGCCCAAGACCCTCTGGCTGAGTAGAGGTGTTCAGGAGGGGGAGGGGAGGGGGGGAGGCAGAGGCCAGCAGACAGAGCCCTGTGCTCACACTCTAGAGGAAAAAGGAGACCACGGGGGGGCTCTCAAAACCACCTTCTGAAGCTGTGGGGACAAACCTTGGGGACAGTAGAAGTGGGGAGGTCCAACCACAGCCTGCAGTCCGCGTGAGGGGTATGAGAAGGGAGTGGGGAGCTGGCCCGGGTGTGGTAGCCAAGACAAGAGAAGGATAGGGTGGTCTCATGCTGAGAAGGGCCCAGAGGAGGAGGAGGGGGACAAGGGAAACACTCCTGCAAGACCAGCACTGCACCCTCTGCCCAGCTGACGGTACCAAGTGCTCTGTGTCCCCACAGCTGGTGTACCCCAGTGACTTCCGGCTCACGGACAAGGAGGTGGGTCCCGGCCCTCCTGGGAGCACACGTGGCCCTGGATCGAGCTGGTCTTCACCCAGTTTCTGTGTTTCAGAAAACCAGCATCTGCTTCCTGTCGTTCCCTGACTCCCACTCAGGTAGGCAGCCCCAACTGCAACGTCGGCTCTGGGGCTGGGGGTGGGGAGTGGGTAACAGGAAGAAGGTGGGAGACAAGGCTGTCCAGGAGCCCCTGTAGGCCAGGCCTGAGTATGACCTCCACCAGCATCACTGCCTGTCCATGCCGGCCCCACTCCCCGATCCACGGAGACACCCGGAGCTCCATACTGCACCAGTGGTGGTCAGGTGCCCCCGATTTTCAAGGAAAGAAGTGTCTCGGGTCAGAGTGATCAGTGGGGTCTGGTCCCCTTCATTCCACCACAGTGGCCACCAGGAACTCGGTCCTGGCCTTTGCTCTTCTCCAGGGCTCAGGTGTCCAGGCAGGCCTGTTTTTCTGTCACAGACCAGCTGACTGGGCCCCACCTGGGTCTTCCAATGTCCCCCTTGTGCTAGCTGACTGTACCGACCCTGGGGGGCGGTCCCTGCTGCCTCCATGTGCCGTGTTTATTTTGAAACTCTCAGGTGCGGGAATTAGGATACAGCCTTCCTCGAAGGCGGGGCTTTCTCTCTGCAGTGTTTACGGCCCAGTCTCTGGTCCCCTCCCCGGCATGCTGGCAGGAGAGGTTCCAGCCCTGACACGGGCTGGTGGAGGCTGCCTCCCCTTCCAGGCTGCCTTGGAGACACTCAGTTCAGCTTCCGCATTCGGCAGTGTGGCGGGCAGAGGAGCCCTTGGCATGCCGAGGACCGGCACTACAACAGTGGGGCCCCCATGTCGTTGCAAGTGAGTGTGGGCTGCCTCTCCCCAGAGGCCAGGCTTGGGCTGGTGTGAAGAGGGTTTCCAACTGCTGCAAGCCTCGCCAGCCTGCATTGGGGGTGGGCTGGCTCTCCCACCGTGGACTGCTCCAGGCCCCAGAACTACTGACCACTGTGCCTGCAGAGATGTTCTCTGTCCAGGTGCTGGCCGCGTTCTGAGCCAAGCACCCCCAGGCCTGACCCCCAGTCGAGGTACTGGCCGCCTTCTGAGCCAAGAACCCCCAGGCTTGACCCCCATGGATGGAGAGAGCTATAGCAGCCTTGGCAGGGGGTCTGGGTGGGCAGGAGGGAACGTGGGCAGTGGGCTCGGCCTGGCTGACGCTGTTCCTTCCAGAGGGAGCCAGCCCACTACTTTGGTTATGTGTACTTCAGACAGGTGAAGGACAGCTCCGTGAAGAGGGGCTACTTCCAAAAGGTGAGCCACCAGGCTGCTTTGGGGTGGTGCTGCTGTGAGGCAAGGCGGGTAGCCGTCCGGCTGGGGTCCTGAGCCTCCAGAAATGCCCACTCCTCCTGCAGCCCCCAGCCACTTGGCACTGGGTAGAACTCACTGCCCTGGGCCATGTAGGCCGCCCCACCTGGGCAGCAGGTGAGGGGTCGGGGGATGGGTGCTGCTGCACCCAGCTCTCATGCTGGCCCTTTGGGGAGTGGGCCCTGCTGCCCTGCCTTGCCTGGCACAGCACCCGTGGGCCTCTGTCTGAGCTCAGGATATCCCTGCTCCTTGCTGCTGACTGGAGAGGGGCCCTTGTCACACGTTCAAGATTAGGACAACTTCCATCTTGAACTCAGACACCATAACAAAAAGCTGCTTGACTCCTGGGGAGATCATCTTAGAAATCTTGGCCATGTGCATTTCCCTTTGAAGGCCCAGGGCCCAGCTGTCATCAGAGGTTTCCCTGCCCTGTCTGAGGCAGGCTTTGGGTTTTCTTCTAATAACTCCAGGGTCCAAGTTGGCCCATTCCTGGGGACAGCTATCCTGTGGGGTTTGTGGGATGCACTTCTCTGGGCAGACTCTGGATGAGGCAGGCCTCAGAAGTCTCTGCAGACTCCTGAGTGGCTGGAATTGTATGTCTCCGGCCCTGTGGGCCCTGCAGTCTCTGGTGCTCGTGTCCCGCCTGCCCTTTGTCCGGCTGTTCCAGGCGCTCCTGAGCCTGATTGCCCCCGAGTACTTCGACAAGTTGGCCCCCTGCCTGGAAGCGGGTGAGTGGCTGTCAGGTGCCGCCAGAGTGTCTCACCGTCCCGGCCATAGCCCCCAGTGGCTTCAACAGGCAGCTGCTGCTTGGAGCAGGCTCCTGACACTGGTCGCCTGTGTCCACAGTGTGCAATGAGATTGACCAGTGGCCGGCCCCTATGCCTGGGCAGACCCTGAACCTGCCTGTTATGGGAGTCGTCCTCCAGGTGAGGGCTGGCCGTCTGGGGAGGGAAGGTCCCAGGTTCACGGAGACACCCACGCCCATCTGGCAGCTACTCCCTTTCGTTCCCCAGGTTCATGTCCCGTCCAGGGTGGACAAGCCTGAATACAGTCCTCCGAAGCAGTGTAGCCACGAGGTGGGGGCCCTGCTCCTGGGTCATGCTGCTACACCTCCCGCCTACTCAGGCCTCCCTGCCCTTGCTAGGGGCCCTGTGGGGTGGCCAGACCCTAGGCAAAGCTAGGGGCCTGCGTCTTGCCATGGGGCTGGGTGCCCCCAACCCTCTCCAGTGCTGTGGGGGTGGGGAGGTGTGCAGGGCAGGAGCTGCAGCCCCGAGCGCTCTTCTGGGGTGAAGGTGCTGCTTGGGGCTTGTGGGGTGCCAGCCTTGCCCTCAGCCTGACTCCACCCCCCCTCCTCTCAGAACCTGCTGCCCGCCCCAGTGGTCCTCACCAGCGTCCATGAACTGGATCTGTTCAGGTGAGCCCTGTAGGCCCCTGCCTGTTGGCTGAAGAGGTGGTGAGGGGACCCATGAGGTGAAGCCTTGCAGGGTAGGGGCCGCCAGAGGGACTGCCTGTCAGAAGTGAACCTTTGGCCGGTTCCATGAGGGAGACTTGTACAGAAGAGGAGCTCAGGGCCCTGCGGCCTCTACCTAGAGGAAATGGGCACAGTGGGCAGGAAGGTCCCAGAAGTCAGGCGCAGGGAAGGGAGCCGCTGCCTTGGGAGATACTCGCTGCCGGAGGCTGCTCCCCTCCAAGCAAGTCTGTGAGGGAACCAGGCTTTGGAGACCGAGCTGCCCTGTGCAAGACGCAGGGGCCAGAGCTGCTGGCTTACGCGTGGGGGTGCAGGGCCAGGCCACGGCAGGTGCGTCACAGAGTGTGGGGCAGCCCTAGACACCCCCTCAGCATCTTCAGATGTCCTCGCCACCTTACCTCCAGGGCAGTGCCTGGTGTTCACCTGGAGCTGGGCCTACCTGCTGGGGGAGGGAGGGTCCAGGGCTGGGAGCCTCCTCCCCTGCCGGGCTTCCCTGACCGCCCCTGCCTGACACAGGTGCTTCCAGCCTGTGCTGACCCATGTGCAGACTCTGTGGGAGCTCATGCTCCTTGGGGAGCCCCTCGTGGTCCTGGCACCCTCGCCTGCCATGTCCTCAGAGATGGTGCTGGCCTTAATCAGGTAGGCCGGGCAGCAGAGGGAGGGGGTGCCAGGGGCACTGGAGCGGCTCCGGCTGTGCGTACCGCCCCTGCTGCGCCCCCACCCCGCAGCTGCCTGCAGCCTCTCAAGTTCTGCTGTGACTACCGTCCCTACTTCACCGTCCATGACAGCGAGTTCAGGGAGTTCACCACGCGCACGCAGGCCCCGTAAGTGCCCTGCCCACGCCCCCTCCTCCCCCTGCCGGTGCCTCACCTCCCTGGGCCTGCCTCTGCCCCTTCTCTCTCTCTCTCTCTCTCTCTTTCTTCTCTCCTCTCTCTAGACCAAACGTGGTCCTGGGAGTCACAAACCCTTTCTTTATCAAAACACTCCAGCACTGGCCCCACATCCTCCGTGTTGGAGAGCCAAAGATGTCAGGTGAGCCTGGCCTGTCCTCTGTCCAGGGGACCTGGAGAGGTGGGGCTCGGGGCTCTCGGAGGCCCACCCAGCAAGGGGCCTGGGGGGCTCTGAGCCCGTGACCGGTGGAGCTGCGGCACTGAGGCCCAGCACTGGGTGTGTTCTGTAGGGGATCTTCCTAAGCAGGTCAAGCTGAAAAAGCCCTCTAGGCTGAAGACCCTTGACACGAAACCAGGTGTGTGCCCCTTGGGCCGGAGCCCCTCCTCTCCTCCAGAACCCATGCACTGGGCTCTGAGTTCTTAGGGAACCTTCTCTGCTTCACCTGGTTGGAGGTGGGCATAGATGTGCAGTCGCAGCCAAAGGGGGTGGGGCTATGGGGGGGAGGCCCTTCGGGACAGGGCCAGCTCTGCCCTCCTGCCAGGCCTTTACACCGCGTACTCGGCGCACCTCCACCGGGACAAGGCGCTGCTCAAACGGCTGCTCAAGGTACAGGCTGGGGGAGGCCCAAGAGGTGGGGCGGGGGTGGGGGGAGTGTGCTTGCTCTTTGTAAAAGGCTACATTGGAGTTGAGCCCATGCCTCCCCTTCGCTTAGGGGCTGCACAAGAAGAGGCCATGGGACACACAGACAGCACTGCTGAGACGGCACCTCCTGGAGCTCACGCAGAGCTTCATCATCCCCCTGGTGAGGCCAGGGCACCAGGGGGAGGGGCAGAGGGCCATGGCCCCAGGCTCACTCCCCTCCCCCACCAGGAACACTACATGGCCAGCCTCATGCCCCTGCAGAAGAGCATCACCCCCTGGAAGGTGCGGGTCCAGGTGGCGGTCTGGGGAAGGCCTGAGAGGGTGGGTTCCTGTCCTAATTCTGGAAGAAGGAAGGTCTGGGAGGGAGGGAGGAGGTCATTGGGTGTGCAGGACTCCCCAGGGCTCTAGGCTGTCCCCACACATGCCAGACATCCCTCAGAGGGCGGAAAAATGGGGGCCACACATGAGGGGCTCTGTCCAGGGAAGGGTGGGGGCTCTGGGTCCTCACATGGCTGAGGAGTGTGGCAGGGAAGGGTTCTGGCCAGCTGAGGGGCAGGGCTTGCTTGTGAGGCTGTGTCCCCCACCAACCTGGGCTTACCAGGTCCCTGTCTCAGACTCCCCCCCAGATCCGCCCCTTCCGCCAGGATGACTTCCTGCGTAGCCTGGAGCATGCAGGGCCCCAGCTCACCTGCATCCTCAAGGGCGACTGGCTGGGCCTCTACAGGTGGGTGGATGGCAGGTGGGATCCTGGCTCCTGCAGTGGTTGGTACAGGCTGCCCTTGCTCACGGGGTCACAGGGTCATCCCACAGCTGCTGCATCTTGCCACCCACAGGCGGTTTTTCAAGTCCCCTCACTTTGATGGCTGGTACCGGCAGCGGCACAGAGAGATGGCCCAGAAGCTGGAGGCTTTGCACCTTGAGGCTATCTGTGAAGCGGTAAGGGGGGAGCTGAGACTGGGGGAGGAAGTGGGGGCATGCATGCCCAGAGCAGGGGCTTGGGGGGTGTGGGGGTGGGCACAGGCCCAGGGGCAGAGTGAGGACCTTGGCGATGGATGGCTCCATCTTGTCCCCAGCAGAACATCGAGACTTGGATGAAGGACAAGTCTGAGGTGGAGGTCGTGGACCTGGTCCTAAAACTTCGGGAGAAGCTGGTGAGATGCCTCCTGGCCCTGTCCAGCCTCCACCAGCCAGATGTGGAGGTCACCTGCCCCTGACCACCGCTGCCCCTGCAGGTGCAGGCACAGGGCCACCAGCTCCCGGTGAAGGAGGCGACACTACAGCGGGCACAGCTGTACATCGAGACGGTCATCGGCTCTTTGCCCAAGGACCTGCAGGCTGTCCTGTGCCCTTCCTAGGACAGGGCCGAGCGGCGAGGTCCAGGGGCCTGGGTCTGGCCAAGCTTCCTTCTCCTCAGTGAGAGGTGGCCCCGACCAGGCACGAGCTCCCCAACCCGAGCTCCCTGCTGCTGCTCTCCAGCCTTGGCCCCTGTCGGCACCACTGTTGTTTCAGCAGTAAAGGTGGCGTTTGGACCCTGACTATTGGCGGATCACGTGCTGGCCAGAGCCTTACCCAACCCCCCCGGGTCCCACCTGCCCTCTGCAGGGCCCCACGGCTGGGAGGCGGGGCTGGCTGTGAGCCCTCACTGCTCTGGGCACAGGGCCACCCGCCCCCTGTGGTGCCCACCTGCCCAAGCCCTGGGGCCCCAGGCCTTGTATTTGGTATGTCCTTTAGCCCCACCAGGCTGCCCAGCCCAAGATGGAAGGAGGCAGCTGTTAGGCACACCCCTCTTATCACATAGCCAGCCACACGTCTTGCAGGGGGGCAGGGGGACAGGGATACTTGGCTATTATGGTCATTGGCTGGGAAGGGGCAAAGGCCCATTTGCCGAGGTGGAGCTTTGCCCTGTAGTTTGCTGGGAAGCGGCCCGGAGGGTCTGAGGCATCGTCCTGGGTCCCACTCTTGGAGCACCGGCCGGGCGTGCTTCTGTGTGCTCTGCCCAGTGCTGCTGCTTGTCTGACAGGCACTCGAGCTGGCTCCCTCCCATGTGTCCATCCACCCCCCCCACCCCTCTCCCCCCGTGCAGCCGGAGGGGTTTGGGACTCTAGACTTACCGGATGCCCTCAGCTGCAGCCCTCCGTAGCTGCCACGGCCTTGGAGCAGCGGGCTCCTGGGCAAGGAGTGGAAGGGCCCGCAAAAGCGCTAACCTCCCCCGTGTGACACCGTGGAGTGCTGGGCCCAGCAGTACCCAGTGGCTTAGCACAGGGTGACGGCATTGTCAGCCCGCGGGAGGGTGGGCGTGAGGTGTGGACCCAGCGTGGTGAGCCAGCAGGTAAGTCTCCCGACCTCCAGCCCTCACCTCAGACATCTCATCTGAGAGGTGAGGATGTGTAGATGCCTGACTGGGCTCTGCCCTGTGAGGCCTGGACAGGGCTCGGCCTTCTCCCTGAGCACAGGCCAGGGCAGGTGCTTCCTCTTCTGAGTGGCCGCAGTCGGAGTGCTCACTGACCGCTCCACTCCCTCTGTGCTGAGTTTGGCAGAGCCACCGGATGACAGTGGCCGCGGCTCTCAGAAACGCTGCTGTCAACTCATCCAGCCCTCACGATGGCCTAGGACAGCCTGACACTGTCGCCCCTCTGCAGACGGCTGAGCCCAGTCGGATGCAGGGTCCAAGGACATGTCTGTTAATGGGACAGAACAGAACAGAGCCCGAGAGAGGCAGCGGATCCACGTTTGCAGAAGAAACAGGCTGGAGCTGGGGTAGTGGGAGGCCCCACGCTGGTCCAAAATGCCACTCTGGGCAGCCTGCCCTGGCTGGCTGGTGTGGAGGGGTGGCCGCCTCACCCAGGGTGTGGTCTTGAAGGGGGTCTGCAAAGATGCCAGCACCTTCCTTGTGGCTGGCTGGCATTCTCGTGTGCCTGCTAGGGCCAGGGCCAGGCCTAGGCCTAGGTCCCCTGAGCGCCATGGCTGCACAGTGTATGGGAGGCTAGGGAAGTCGCCCTGGGCCCCGCTCAAAGTGGTGACCCCAACTGTGAGGGCTATGCTCCGAACATCGCTGTAGGTTGTGCTTGACAGTGCAAGCCCCGGGCAGCCACTTCACCCAGTTTTCAGAGCTCTGCTGCAGGGAAGGGGCTGTGAGGGGGCCTCCTCAAAGCCCCCCGGGGACCTTGGTCACCATCAGTCCAGGCTGGCCTGATGAGGTTCCCCCAATTCCCTGAGTCCACCCCTGGGGATTTGAGGGCTGTGCTTGGGGTCCCGTGGCTGTCCTTCACAGCCGTTCATCCTGAGGACCACTGTGGTTAGGATCTCAGGGCAGGGACTCCAGGCAGGGTGGGCAGCGCTGCCCCAGGGTGGAGAATCCAAGGCGGACATGGAGAGGTGTGAGGAAGCATCTCTCCTGGAGTGTCTGGAGCCATGAAGGCTCCCTCTTCCTCACAGCGGACCTCTCTGCGCAGACGTGGCTCTGGTGGGGGGCTCCGTGGGAGCCGGGCATGAAGTCCTGCCAGCTCCATTCTCTCCCCCAGGAGCTCCCTCCTTCCCTCCTTCCCTCCTAGGATCAGGCCAGCTCTGGTTTGGCCGAGTTTCCGTCCCCGCAGCAGGCAGTGAGGAGGGGGAGGGGCAGACAGATGAGGCCCTCCTGCCCTGTCACCCTGATCAGAGCCCTGAGGGCAGGAGGGCGCACAGAGGCAGGAGCCAGCTGGTCCAAGAGGGTGTTGTGCTTGGTTGCTGAGGCCTGTTGAGGTTGGAGGGGCTGTGTGTGGTGGCCACAGGGGGCGCGTCAGCCACAGCAGGGACAGGAAGGACAGTCTTCGCCCCCTGCTTCCTGTGCTTTATTTAAAGATTCCCTTTTAGTCCGGGATAGTAGCCTTCCCACGTTTCTGGTGTTAAAATGACAGTGACAATGCTTGTCTTTTAACTTCCTTTTTTGATTAAAAAAAAAAAAAAGTTGGTGTTCTTGTCCGACCCTGGTAATTTTAGGGTCCTCTGCAGTGGGGATTGGGTGGGCCTTGGTGTGAATGTGGTTCAGGGTTGAAGGAGGGAAGGTTTGGCCCACTTGGTTGGGGGTGGAGGGCAGCTGAGATGCAGGGAGGACTGAAGGACAGGCTCCTTGTGCTTTTAAGGGCTTCATCTGGTGGGAGTTCTGGATCACTGGGGGCAGGTCTCAGGGTGGAGGGAGCTGAAGGGGAGGAGATGCTGGAGTGTGTGGAAGGGACAGGAGGAAGTGAACAGTCTGCAAGGAGGGGGGAGGGGGCATCCTGGTGTAGGAGTGCCAGTTAGGGTTTGGGAAAGAGTCCCATGTCTTCCCTGGGTCGCCATCTGCTGCTCCCCCCCCCGCCCCATCCTGTGACTGGAGACTGCAGGTGAGCGGCCGCAAGAGCTCACGGGACAGCTGGCCCCACTGAGGGTGCCCACCCAGGCACAGAAGCCCCTGGTGCTGGTGCTGAGGGTGGGTCCCCGAAGGCCCTTTCGGAGTGAGCAGGTGCACCTCTAATCCTAAGAGGTTGGGGGGGCTGAGGTTCCTGGGAACTGGTCAGGGCGCAGCCGTCCTGCCCCGCGGGGACAGCAGGGAACGTGGCAGGCCTGAACCCAATGTGAGGTGGTGGCCCTGGTGTCCGATGGCGCCCGAACCGCGAGGTGGCTGGGGCAGGTGCGCTCGGGGCGGTCCCAGGGTGGTGCCCGGCCCAGGGGCGCACGCTGTCTGCCGCGAACCTCGGCTCGAACCCGGCCGAAAATACCCAGCGACGCGGCGAGCGCCCCGCCCCTCCCTCCTTCTCCTCTCTCCCTCCTCCCTTCCCGCCCCTCCCCGCCCCTCCCT
>NC_048232.1:91152172-91185802 GCF_002007445.2 Ailuropoda melanoleuca | reverse complement strand
CCCGCCCCTCCCCGCCCCTCCCTCCTCCTCCGCCTCCTCCCTCTCGCTCCTCCACCCCGCTCTCCCCGCCCTCCCCCCTCTCCCCGTCGGGGGCGGGGCCGCTGCTCCCGCGCGCTCCGGCCCCTCCTCGGCCACACAAAGGCCCGTCTCCATGGCAGCCGCGCGGGCCAGAGCGCAGCGCCGATCGCGGCCCGGGCGCCATCGAGCCTCGGCGGCGGACGTGCAGGTACCGCGGCGGGGGTGCAGGGACCATGGTGCGCCCGCGTGGGTCGGGGGGCTTCGCCGTCAGCGCCGCTCCGTCCCAGTCTGCGCTCTCTGGGCGCGGGGACCCGGGGCAGCTGCCGCTCCGCGGGCGGCGATCGGGCCTCGGCCGCCGTCCGTGTGCCCTCGGCTCTTCCAGGTGGCCGGCGAGGCCCGCGGTGCCCAGGCGGATGGGGGGAGGTTCGGGCCTGGCCCGGCCGAGCGTCCCCAGCCAGGCTCAGCGCCCTCTGGACCGGACCGCTTGGACCCCTTCTGGTTCCCGATCCTTCCTCCCCGCCCATGCCTCCCACCTCTCCAGGCACCGAGATCCGTGGGCAGGGCTGCAATTGTCCCTGTTGTGCAAGAGCTCGGGCCCCCCCCCCACCTGCCCCCACCCCAACAGCAGTTCCGGGGTGGCCGAGCCCAGGCTTCCCCAGGGGGCTGGCCCGCAGTCAGGGCTTAGCAACCCTGCCCTTCCACACCCGCTGGGGCTCCTTGTGATGACCACCCTGTGATCTCCCTGGTCTGTCCTTGGCTGGGTGTGGAAGGTGGCAGCAAGGGTTCCAGCGTGGGACTGAGGGCAGCTTAGTCCCGGTGGCCCTGGGCCTGCCTGCTTCTCCACAGGGCCTGCTTAGGCGGTTCCTGGTGTGCTCTATAGGCATAGTGTTTAGGTAGACATCCTGGAGCCCAGAAGGTCTCAGAGCTGTGTGGGTCCGGGGGCATACTGGGTGCCTGGGCCCTCCCCTCACCTTCTGACCCTACACCTCTGCATGCTTCCTCCTGCAGGAAGCCCTCCTGGCTGGCCTCTTCCCACTCCTCTGTGCTTAGGCTGAGTAGCAGACTTCTGGGGTGTCTGAACTCAAGAGCCCTGGAGCTTCCTGCCACGTCACTAAAGCTTGTCTTCCAGCAACTTGGAAAAGGAAGGAAAGGGTCCATCTGTGTTCACCGTGGCCTGTGGCAGTGGTCAGGACTGGAGGCAAAGCTGGGCCCCAAAGCTAGTGGAATATTTTGGGGCTTGGAGGGTTTTCTGGCTTGTGCCTGCCGCGGGGAGCTCCCTCTTCCATGTCTGACTTAAGCTGGCCCCTGTGGAGGGGTGCAGCCTGACCCGTGCCCAGATGTTACCCTGGTATGGCCTGGAGATGCAGCGTGAGAGTCTGAGAGTTGAACAGCTCGTGGAGAGGCCATCCTCTGCCCTGAGGTGAGGGTCCCGAGGAGGGTAGGGTCAGCGTCGGACCGGCTGAGCCTGTTGGGTATTTTTTGTGGCGTGTCAGCTCTTAGGAATTCCCAGAGAAGATTAAGGACAGACAGGTGGGCTCCACATATCTGAGCCTCCCACCTCTTCCCAGCATACCTATGGAATGGGGGGCACTTTGGTCTAAGGGGTGGGCCCCTCTGGAAGGCCTGAGGTCTGGCCAGGGGTTCCTTGTCCCAGGAGGGGAGGGAAGTTACTGAGAAAAACAAGAGTTTGGAATGTGAGTCCCCCCTCCCCCGCCGGCCGCCTGCCAAGAAGGAATTATTTTGGATTATCCAGCCGTGTCCAGCCGCCTAGGGGGGGAGGCTGCTGCCCTGGGAGAGGGATCCACTTCCGGGGCTGAGGGTTGAAAGCACCAGGAGGGAGGGACGGGCAAGTCTGGGCAGTGCCGCCACCTCCCGAGGCTGCTCAGACCGGTCGGAGGCGGGGTGGATGGGATGCGTCACCCTTGGGTTGGAGACTGTAGGCTGCCCTGGCCGGCCCTGCCTAGCTAGCCTGGAGTGGACCCAGGCCCCTCCAGGGAAGGACACAGGGCTGGAGGGGCCCTACATCCTGTCCTCAGAGCCTGGGGAGGGACCCAGCCAGGGAACCCCTTCAACCCCAGAAGACTTAGCACTATGGCCTGCAGGCCTCTGAGGCTGCTTTCCATAGCCGGGTTCGGGACACACCTCGGCAGAGTTACTCACACCTGGTGCTTCCCAGGGATGCCGGCGGGGTGTGTGTGTGTGTGTGTGTGTGACTTAGATTGCTCAGGGTGAGGCACTGGGGTCTTCTCAGGCTGAGCCTCAGGCCACCTTCCTGCCCCCCCAGCCCCTCCTCTGACAGTCCAGCCCACAAGTGAGCGTTCCCCAAGTGAAGAGATCAAAACCATTAATGGGTCCCTGTGAGGAGCCGTCTGGGACGCGGCCTCTACTGGGTGTGCTCCCTGGGTCTGTGCCTGAGGGTGCCTGCAAGCCAAGTGCCCAGCAGCCCCCGTGGGGCCCACATTGGAGACGCAGAGCCGGCAGCAGCTTGGGCGGGCCGAGTGCAGGAAACCCAGGGTCCTGGCCCTAGCCCAGGGGAGTGGAGCAGAAGAGATTGGATTGGACGGCACTGGGGTGGGCTGGCAGCCTGGGGAGGGGTCCATATGGCACATGCCCGTCTTTCCCAAGAGGGCACGGTTGCAGGCACTTGAGCCATCCCAGGACTAAGGCCACGATGGGAACATGGCATCCTGTTCCGTGCCTTGTACCCACATCCTGGGCCCAGAGCCGATGATGCCCCTGGGATGCTGTGTGTGGGCAGGGGTGCACTGGTGGGGAGAGGCTGTGGGTGCCAGCACCCTCCCCTGTGGCCCCTTCTCTGATCTGGGCAGGGCCACACGGAGGACCTACGCTCTCTGCCACTGAGGGCTATGGTGCTATGAGTCGCCACAGTCCCTGCTGCCTAACAGGTGCGTGGCCTCGTGGGTGGGGCACTAAGCTTTTCTTCCCTGTGTCCAGAGCCTGCCTTGGACACAGGTTCAGGGTAAGGCTGGGGGAGGAGGTGAGCAGATCAGACCTGCCAAAACGCAAGTCCCCGTCATTTGGAGGGGCTGCGGTGGTCCCCTGGCCACAGCTTCTGAGGTGGACCCGCTTCCCTTGGGGGCTCCCTGGGGGCAAGGCCCTAGCTGAGGGTGGGGGCTGGGCAGAGTCCCTCCTCCAGAGCCTAATGGGTGTTTGTGTTTGGGGTGGGGCTGTGGGGTGGGGTGGGGCCAGCCTGTAGCTAATTGTCTTTGGATTCAAATTACAGGCTGAGGGGGCGGGATCAGGGGCCTGTAATTGACTGGTGGGGTGGGGGCAGCTCCAGGGGGAGCCACCACCCCAGCTTCTCCTTTCTCCTGTGGTCCCTACACACCCTTCCCCTCCATGGTTTCACATCTCCTGACAGGCTCCTGCTTCTCTCTGCATCAGGGGTAGGACGACCTCGGTCCCCTCAGCTGTGCCTACAAGAAGCCCGCCCTGTCCTGGCCAGCCCTGGGTCAGGCCAGCATACAGCTCACCCTGCCTCAGTCCGTCACCTCGGGCAGAGCATTTGAAGGGCTGGACTGGCCCTTTGCTCTCCTGCCCACAGGGCCACCCAAGTGGGTTGTCTTTCCTCTGCTCTGTGGTTGATTCACAAACTCATGACAGTGACTGGACCCAGGCCCCCGGAGGGAGCCTGGCATACCCATGGATGGCGACCAGGCTGGTCACAGGGACACTTGCAGGGCTGGCCTGGGCCTGGAGCTGGGCTTCTCATTCCCACTTTGTCTCTCTCTGTGGTCTCCCCACCCCAGCTTCCCACATCGCAGCTCCCCTTTCACACACAGAGACTGGGCCACCCACTGCCACTTCCCCCTGGGGCGGGCACTAGTCGGCCTGAGCGCCTGGTATCTCTGTGGGGGTGAGAGGGTCTCACCCCAGGCTGGGATCGGGGGCATCTGGAGACGGGCCCCGGCTCGGTGCCCACACCCAGTCCTCAGCCCCTGAGAGGCGTAACTTCTGAAACCTGGCAGTCAGTCCCCCATGGTGATGCTAGGTGACTCCTGCCCTCAGGGCCAGGGGAGGGAGTGGGAAGCCTTTTGGGTACAGCCTCTGTTCTGACCTCAGCTCTGCCGTCAGCCCCACCCTGGACCGGTCACTTTCTGGTATAGAGACCAAGCCTCTGGGGTCGCGCCCCCTAGCACGGCTGGCCAGCAGTTCCCATGTGAGGCTCGGGATGGAGAGGCCCAGTGCGGAGCTTGGGTCTCTGTGCCCAGCACTGACCCTAGCTGGGCCCCCTTGTCAGGAAAAGCAAGAAAGAGAAAAAGGTTTGATGGAGTCTTTCGGGAGGTCACCTGTGTCAACAGAGCAGCTGGGCAGGGGCGTCAGCCCCCAAGGCAGTTCTGGCCGGCCCTCTACTCTGGTCCGTGTCCCTGAGCCAGCATGCCACCTCTGAAGGCCATGGGCCATGCACTGGTTGGGGCCTTGCTGGGGGCTGCCATTGGCTCCCCTCCCAGCACGCCCCTGGGCCCAGGCTGGCTGCTGGAGGTGGCGGCCATCCTGAGGTCCTGAGAGGCCCCAGCAGGCAGCGTGGATGACAGGGGCAGAGGGTGCTGTTCTCAGCTGGGTCCTTGTGCTGGGAAGAGGGGTGCTGGGTGGGGGCCAGGGAACAGCCCTACTGGACCAGGCAGCATGGCTCTGTCTTGGGGTGCAAGGGAGCCTGTGGTTCAGAGGCCGTGGGGTGGCCGCTTGGCGGGATGGGGGCCCAACTACAGAGAGGTAGGGCTCTGGTCTGCATGTGGGTTCTAGGCCCCCACCCCCATTCCAGGGTGTTTTCAGAGCTGGGGCTGCTTTGGGGGGCACCAGGACATAGGGCACTGCTTGAGGTGAGGCCTTCTGTGGGGAAGGTGGTGTCAGCCCCTCTCCTGACCAACAAATGGGAGAAGCCATTTTAAGTCCAGCTGAGCAAGTCGGCAGGGGTGAGTAAGGGTGGGTGGTGGGTGGGAAGAGATCGAGCGCGGTCCACCTGCCCTTCTCTTGGAGGTGCTCCCCACAGGGGCCAGGAGACTTGAGGCTCTGGTCTCCTCATCCCCCTCTTGGCATCAGGACTGATTTGGGAACCACCTAGAGGGACCTCAGGAACCAGGAGAGAATGTCAGGATTGGGGAAGGGAGGCCAAGGAGGAGGGGGGCTGGCCCAGCAGTGCTCCCTGGAGGTGGCCCCTGGTCTGACCACAGGCTCAGCACGTTTCTGAGCTGAAAGGGCTGGGCTTGGCTGCAGGGAGCTGGGCCTCCTTCCTGGGTGCGTCCTGCGGAGGCCAGCGCCCACCTCCTCCCCAAACATTCCAGCCCAGCGTGTTACCTCCCCACACCTGCATCGTGTCAGGCCTCGCTCTGAGCCGCCGTTCCTCACTGGGACTCCTAGTCCCTCTGTCCTCCCCAAACCCTGAGTATTTGCTGTTTGGGGTTCTGCCCACTCCCCACCTGTAGCCTGGCCCCCAGACCCTGCCCAGCACCCCAAGCATTGTGCATCTTGCCAGGCCCCCAACCTTGCCTAGATAGGACACTCCAACAGCAGCAGGCAGCCTGGAGCTGTTCCCTGTAACTGCGCAGATGGCCCTGCCCCCTCCGTGCCTGCACATGGTCGCACCCTCCAGGCCAACTGCAGGCCTGCCCTGCTCTGCCAGCCCTCTTGGCCCCTCTGGGCAGCCTGGGCTACCCCAGTGCAGGGGCCACCCCAGACTCCTCCCACACACAGCCTCTCACAGCCCAAGATCCTGAGTCTGGGGTTCCCATGGGCTGTTTGTCCTGGGGACACTGTCTGGGTGTTGGGGAAGGACCCCTGTTGGTGGGGTCCTTCATTGGCATCACAGACATGTGTGCCTGCACATGTGTGGTCACGTGTGTCAGTGGTGGCTGGTTTGCCAGCTTGGCACCGTGCCCCAGGCTAATTGTGGGGTTCGGTAGTGATCGAGGAGGCGGGGCTGGGGTGACCGTTGAGGCGCTGACAGACTGATGGGGAGATTATAGGCCTTGCTTGCACCTCACTTGCTCAGGCCCTCACCCGTCCGCCCCCCACGCCCACTCCCGCCTCCTGCACACGGCCCATGAAGGGGGCTCTGGGTGGGGGCTGGTCCTGGGCCAGCCGCAGCTGCCACGAGCCCGAGCCGCAGGCTGTCCCAGCCTGCAGCATCCAGCCAGCTGTGAGGTGGGCCTGCAGGGGGGAGATGAGTGGGGGCAGCTCAGAGGGGGGGCAGGCAGGCAGGCAGGGAGGCCAAACATCAGAACCACTGGCTCCTGCCTGTCATTGAGGCCCAAATGCCCATAGGACTGCCCTCAGCCTCTTCCAGCTCAGATGTGGGGGCTGGAGACCTCATTTGTGCTCTGGGCACCCTGCAATGTCTGACTGGCCTCAGCCTTTCAGGGGCTCTGGGCAGAACAGATGGGACGGTCAGCAGGCCCCAGCCTGAGCTTCCCCAGGAGGACTGGGCCATCAGTGGAGAGTGTTGAGCTGTGGAGTGTTCTGACCCAAGGACTGCTGTGCAGAGGAGGGACCTGGGGCGGCCCCAGAAGGGCCTAAGCATGTCCAGGTGGGACGTGGTGACTGGGACTCAGGAGGGAGGCATGAGAAGCTAACAAATCCCACCTCTGTCCTGAGGGCCTGGGAGGAGAAGGTGGCTGGGGACTGCTGCCCGCAGGCAGGGTGCACACTATCATCTCCTGAAACTGTGTTCTTGGGTTTTTCTGAGCCACCTGGCCACAGGGTTAGGCTGCAGTGAGTGGGACGGGAGAGTGGGCCTCTGGCCGACATCAGGGGATCCCAGTGTATGTGGACAGCCTCGAGGGACAGACGGGGAGGGGGCTGGAGTGCACACACCCAGGCTCACGGGACACCTGAGGGCAAGGGCTGGATGCAGATAACCCTGGTCAGGGTGACCTCGGGCCTCAGACAGAGTTGCTGAGAGGTGTCCTGGATGCACTCAGGGGGCCGGAGCATAAGAAGCTTGAGTGGGAGGCTGGTGGGAGGGGGATGGGAGCAAAAGGGGCTGGGGTTTCTCTGGCCACACTCTCCTTAGCCTTGGGTCTTGGGCCGTGACCTCACTGCCACCAGCCAGGGGTGACTTCGTGCAGAGACCCAGAGTCCAGACTTCAGCAGCCCGGCCACTTCCCCCAACCGCAGTCTAGGCAGGTAGGAGGAACCTGGCCCCAGGAGCCAGGGCTGGTGGAGAGGGGGTCCTGTGGGACACTCGGGTGGCGCTGACGCAAGTCTCCGGCTACGACGTCAATCTGTCCCTAGAGCCCCGCCCCACCCCACCACGCCCCACCCCTGCCCTAGGTGCTTGTGTCGGGAGAGCTCAGCCTTCGCCCGGGTCGGGGTCACGCAGGCTGCTGCTAGGGCCAAGGTGGTGCGTGACGGATCAGCAGCGAAGGGGGAGGCCGAGCCCTGGGACTGACCCACAGGGCCAGAAGGACTACGGCAGGTAATGGCCGGTCGTGCGCTGGGCTGAGCCCGACACCAGGTGAGCGCTCCGCGGCGGCGCCTCCCTGTGCCCACGTGACCGCCGCCGCCGTCATTGTCCGACCCGCCGGCGCGTCCTGGGTCCCGGGTGAGGCTCGCGCGACGCCCACGTGCTCCCCTCCCAGGGTGCGCGCGGGGCGCGGGGCCGTTCCCAGGTGATCATCCCGCGCGCCCCGGGGAGCCCGGCGGGGACATGGCCCGGGCGGCTCCCCACCCCCCACCCGCAGCCGTACTCTGACCTGGGTCACCAGGCGGGCGGGGCTGGGCGAGCAGGACCGCGGAGGGCCCGGGGGCACGCTGGGCGCCCACCCCTCCCGGGCAGGTACCCGCACCCCCATCTGCGCCCCTCCCTCGCGCTTGTTTTGAAAAGAGCCGAGGCTCCGATTTGCCGGCGATTTGCCGGCGTTTCGGCCTGTTTTGTTTCCTCTGATTTGTTTAACGCTCCCCGCTAATTGCAGATTTGCATTTTCGTCGGGAGAGTTGAGGCCTGGTCCCCTGGCTGCCAGCTGCCCGGCGGGGGAGGGGCGACTCCCTGGCTTCTCACGTGGCGCCTTGCCGCCCGGAGGCTGGCTCCCCGCCCGACCCGGGGTTCCTAGAACCCTCCACACGGTGCCAGGACACCCCCCGCGGTCCCGGGGGGCGGTGGGCTGTATCCCCACCTGGCCCTGAAGCTCCCCCCGAATCCTCCCTTTCTGTGGGTCTGCGTGTGCCTGAGCCCTCATCTTGGTCTCCAGGCAGCCCTAACCCTAATCCCAGCCCCATCCGGGTTCCTTTACGGGGCTCACAAGCTGGCTGGTCTGGCCAGGGGCAGCCTCCAAACTGGACCCTCCCTCCCCTGGGCCTGGGGTTGTTTTGATTCCAGCGTTAAGAAATGGGTCATCTGTGTTTACTAGAGAACAGTGGCCTGGAGAGAACCCCGACTCTGGCCGCTACCCCAGACAGAGCCTTCCCTCAGGTGGGGCTGAGAGCTGGGGAGGGGAAACCCACAGGGCCCAGCTCTGGAGCCTGGTCTGGAGTGAGGACTCTGCCCTTCCTCTTTACGTACCTTGTTTTGAGCTTTTTTGGGGTGGGAGGGTTCATTACCTGCCCGTGCAAGGGGCCCGTTGTCTGTGGCTTAGGGGAAGATAGAACCTGTGGGGAACCACAGGGACCCATCTGGCAAGGGACTGCTTCCTGCTCCAGCCGAGGGGTGGGGGAGAGGCCCAGGTTCCCCGGGCAGTGCCCGTCTCCAGCAGCTCTCTGGCTGGGGGAGGAAATAGTGCCACGTGTGAGGCTTGGGGCTCCGCAGCAGGGGCACCTGTGTGTTCAGCCCCTCCATTCGTGATGCCGCTGGCTTCCTGGTTCACTGGGCTCAGGCCCGCAGGTGCCCATCCGGCCAGCTCCCGTGTTCAGATTTGCTCGAGGCAGGCCCGTCAGTGAAGACCGTAGACCGTAGAGGGTCAGTGCCTGTCCTGCAGGGCCAGGTCAGGTGCGTATCTGGAGGTTCTGAGGGATGGGTCGTTTTCTGGGCAAGGTGTGGGGCAGAGCAAAAGCAGAGACATCTCAGAGTCGCCCAGAGTACCACCGCCGCCGTAGGATTTCCACACGTGGATCTACTTACAGGTCATGGCAGTTCACCGAGATCCATGTTGCAATTACCCCCATTTGACATGGGGAAACTGAGGCATGGTGTAGCTTTGTCAATAAGCCACATGCCCAAGTTAGAAATCGACAGAGAGCTGGTGTTTGAATCCAAAAGTCTGGCTCCAGGGGCGCCTGGCTGGCTCAGTCAGTGGAACGTGCAACTCTTGATCTCGGGGTTGTGAGTTCAAGTCCCACCTCGGGTGTAGAGAGAACTTAAAAACAAACTCTTAAACAAAAACAAAACACAGAAGCCTGGTTCCAGAGTCGTGCCCGCGAGGCTCTTGCGTGTGGCCGTGTTGGGTGTGTGCCTCCTTCTGAGGGAAGTGGGAGTGACCTTCCTGAGAGGCGAGAAAGCCTGCAGGTTGGGGGAAGGATGGGCAAGATGGGGGCAGCTGGGGGCAGGATTAGGCGGTTGAGAGAGGCGTCCTTGAGCTAGGGAAGCAGAGCCAGGACGTGGTGGCTGAGGGACGGAGAGGTCCGCGTTCGTTCTGCGGGAAGTTGGAGCTGGACGAGCCTGGCGCTGGGTGGGGTCAGTGGGCTGCCTCTGCGAGGGTCTGAGAGCAGGACCCAGCGCGGTCAGTGGGTCACTCAGGACAGGTCCCCGGAGGGGGGTGTGTGCCTGTGGCGTCTGGGCGGGTGAGGGTGTGTAGGCTGGGGAGGAGGGTGTCCCCGGGAAGAGGCCAGCCTGCCTCGCGTCGCCTTCAGGGGACAGACGACACACACACCCTCTGCCTGGGGGCTGGGGATTCAAAGGCAAGCCCTGGGTTGAAGTTCAGAGGCGAGATGGAGGAGGTTGGGCAGCAGGCATAGGGGCACGCGGAGGCTGGCATGCTGTCCCTTCAGGTGGGTGGTCTGCGTGAACTGTTCAGTCCGTGTGCCGTGTGGACCCCGGTGAGGTTTCCACAGCTTCCAGGCCAGGCTAGCCCCCTCTTTCTCAAGAGACTGCATCATACTGACGGCCGGTGGTTTGGCCCCTGAATTTGCCTGTGGAGTGGCCCTTGCTCCTTTCACAAAGGTTGCGTTCAGTACCTTTGGCAAAAGGACACCCCTCATCCCTGCACCCAGAGCCCTGAGCCCCTCGGACTGTGCTCACATGCCCGCTGCCCTGCCCTCCTTGCCCCAGCTGGTCTCGCTTGGATCTGCCATAGGTCCTGTCCTGGGTCTTGCTCTGCAGGAACGCAGGTTAGATAGAGTGCACTGCGCGGGGCACTGTGGGACAGGGTGGGGGGGGGCCCGGTGCTTGTGGAGGACAGTGTGGGAGGCACAGTGGTGAGGGGCGGGGGGCAGCCAGCCTGGGAGCCAAAGGGGAGGTCAGGAGTGGCTGACCCTTGGATGTGGAGAGTGGCTGGGATTGGCCGGGAACCATGGTTGAGTACAGGAAGCCATATCCTAAAGCAGAATGGAGCTGAGGGGGTTGAGGGGAGGCAGTTGTTATCATCAGGTATAAACCCCTTTTTATTTAGACAATGTGTGAATATTTCCTCATCACAATTTTTCCAAAAATTGGTAAATCAAGTTATTTTGCTATCTCAGTCCCCTCCTCCCTGCCCCCAGGCTTTACAACTATTTTCAGTTTGAGAGGAAGCTTCTGGAACTTTTCAGCAATTAAACTGATGTCCACACACACACCCCTGGAGACACATGGGATCCTGTTCCGCGGCCATCCCTGATATATCTAGGCTCCTCGGGCTCCTCGGGACCCCCCTGTGTGGGCCTGGTTGGGTTTGTGTGTGGGGGGGGGTTCTCTGGTTGGATGCTGGCGGTTGCTACATTTTCATCGTAATAAACCATGCCAAGAAGTATCCTTGCAAGGTCTCCCCCGCTGACAGACGTGGGTATTTATAGGAGACGATAGGCTACAACAGGTAGTGTTACTGAGTGCTACAGTGTAACAGGTCTCTGAGGCTTTTTTGAATGAATCATTTAGTCCGTAACAAACTCCTGGGGGAGTTCACCAGGACTGTCTCCATTTTACAGATGGGGAAGTGAGGCAAAGAGAAGTAACTTGCCCAAGGTCACACAGCTAGTAAGTAGAATTTGGGGGTCATGCGTATGCTTATTTTTCAGGAAGCAATTTATATTTTGATCAAATATATGTACCTAGTTTTAAAAAGGCCAATGGTACCAGCAGACTTACAATGAAAGGGAGCTATTCCTCCCCCCTTTCTCCCCGGGCCTTTCTGAGCAGAGAGAGGGGTGTGTCGGGCTTGTATTCTGGAAAGACCAGTGTGTGTGTGGGTGTGTGTCGGGTTGCTGGCCTAAGGGACCTGGAGGCTGCTGTCTGAGGGAGGGGCCGTGAGGCAGAGGAGGCCGGGGGTCTCCTTTGGACGGCAAAGGCCAGCTGGGATCCCCTGAGCAGCTCCGCGCCCCCCAGACATGGAGCAGAGGAGAGAGGTGGAGGCTGGCCAGGCTTGTGGTGAGACCGCTCTCCTTTGCTTCCTAGAGAATCTTGATGCTGGCCCAGAGCAGAGACTGAGCTGGACTACTGGAGCCTCGGTGAGTGGAGGCTGGGCCCCACCTGGGGAAGGCAGTGGGGGGCAACAGCCTCACAGACAGTGGCCTGGAGGTGCCTTCCGCTGGCTGTGGGCGGTGACCTTGAGGCTCTGGTCTGTCTGGGCCCAGTGTGCACAAACCAGGTGCCCTGGGACACCTGGGGGGCTCAGTCAGTTAAGCCTCTGACTCTTGATTTCGGCTCAGGTCATGATCTCAGGGTCGGGGGATTGAGCCCTGTGTCAGGCTCTGTGCTCAGTGCGGAGCCTGCTTGAGTTTCTCCCTCTCCCTCTGCCCCCCTAAGCGGGTGTACACGCATATGCGTGTGCTCTCTCTCTCTCAAATAAATAAATCTTTAAGGAAAACCCAAACAAACCCAAGTGTCCTGTCCATGGGGGCCACTGCTAGCCAGTCCCCCTGCCTCCTGCCCCCAGTTTTCTGAGACCGGCTTTCCTTGGGAGGGGGGTCTCCACGGCGAGGCTGGCAGGAGAGCTGGATTCTGGAACACGAGGACTGGGAATTTGGGCTTGGGGGAGGAGTGCCTGTCCAGACATATTCTGGGCCAGCAACAGGCTGGCGTTTGTGCAGCTTTTTGGAAGTGCACCTCCAGACTTCAGCCAGGAAGAAGGCCGTCTGATGCCCTTGAGGAAATCCCCGCCAGCCCCGGTGAGCCAGGGGTCCTAGGGCTGCTTTCAAAACAGGAAGCGCCAGTTCCAGAAACACTAGGAGCACTAGCGGCAGGAAGCTTTGCTGGCTGTGCCTGGCGCCTGCCCACACAGTGACTTGGTCTCCCTGGTCAGGTGGGTCACCCTTTGCTCAGGGACCTGGCCAGGCAGGTCACCTGAGGCTTTGTTTATCCAGGAAGGGAGGGAGGGTGGCAGGCTGTTGCCTCTGGAGTGTGACCCAAGTCCCTCCTGCCACCCTGGATGACTTGGGCTCAGCCTGGGTGAGGGTGAGTTTGCAACACTAGGATTGAAGTCTCCCTCTGTGCACCACCCAGAGGGGTCCTGGGGCAGGAGCGTGGGTGGTGGCCGGCACACGGTATTTGGGCCGGTTTTAATGCCGGTGGCAGGCTCTGGTCCAGCTCTCCTTGATGACATACACAGTACCGAGGAGCAGATGTGTACCAGACCTGGGGGCCTCTCGGGCAGAGGGAGGGTCCAGGACAAGCTTTTTCAGAACAGGAGTGCCCCAAGAGTTCCCCCACTTGGTCAGCTATGTCTTCAAGCCCTGGCCCCGCTTGCAGACCAGCAGAGGGGCCCTGGGCTCCTTGGGTCCACGTGGGCGATCCCGGCCCCTGCCGGGGTGGCCTGGGCTCCGGCCCCGCCCCCGCGCCCCGTCCCCGCCCGCCTGCACTCCCTCCCTGGGCCCCAGGAACATTCCATTCATTCCACGCTCCAGCAGGCGGGTGGGAGCCGAGAGGGGCCAGGGTCGCGGCGGCGACGCGGGGACGCGGGTGAGCGGGGCCGGTGTGGGAGGGCCAGCCTGGGCACGAGGCCGAGGGGCCAGGAGGCCCACCCTCGCCCCCACCCCCTTCGCCCTCGCCGGCGCCGCAGAGTGGACTTTGGGCCCGGCGCAGCACTAAACCCGGGGGTGGGGGATGGGCCAGGGGGCGGGTCCTGCGGCCCTCTCCTTCCCGGGGAGGGACCGGGGAGGGACCGCGGCAGTGACTGTGCCCGTGGGTGCCTGTGCGGCCAGGGCCTGGGCCAGGGCCTGGTGGCTGCGTCTGGTTCTGCGCAGTCTCAGACTCAGGGACAGCCCGGCTCCGCGCCTGGGGATCCCCCAGAGGAGAGGAGTCTGGCGGTGGGATCCCTGCCATTCAGTGGGATGTCCTGAAGGGCTTGTGAAGTCTCCCTGTCTCTGACTAAAGGCGTGATCATCTCCCCAGCCTGGTGACCCAGCGCAGGGGTCACCCTCGTGCTCCTCCTACCGTCCTGCTTTGGGCTACCTTGACTTCACCCTGGTACTGCCCAGCCTTCTGCCCCGGGCGCTGAGGGGCTCCTTACCAGGTCCCTGCTGTCTCCCCTTCTGGACCTCCTCCAGCTGACCTGTGGGTGGCCCCTTTTCCAGTGGCTGGTGAGGAGTGACCTGAGGGGGCCGGGGCCAGGCAAGAACTTTGCTCTGCAGTACAGGGTGGGGGTTCTCTGCAGGGGCAGCTGCTGCCCCACTGAGCGGGGCATCTTCCCCAGCCCCTGCGTCTTGCCCGTGCCAGAGCCCTGCAGGGATTCTGAGGTAGAGAGGGCTTTGTCAGTTGGTTGCTTCTTAGTTATACTTCCTCCAGAGGTTTGAGGGAGGTTGTGGATACTTAGAGAGATGCCGGGCGGTGGGGGGGGGGTGCGTTGGAAAAGAGCCACAGCCCGGGCAGGGGCTTCCTCGTGGCCCGAGCAAAGAAGGAAGTCAGCCTGATGGACGAATCACAGGTTCCAAGAGAAAAGCTAACTCATTCCAGTAAACACAGCGTTGCCCAGAGCCAGTGCTCCAAAGAACTGTCTCCTCTGGCCAAGGAGCAGAACAGATGCTCTTCTGCCTTCCTGGACGAGGTGGACAGGACACGGGGCAGGTCAGGATGCTGACAGGGTCGTAGAAAAGTCATTGTTTCTCCAGGGAAAAAGCGCATACTCAGGGCAGAGGTGTTTAAGGAGGCCACAAAGAGCGGGCCAGCCGCTCTGCGAGTGCAGTGTGGGCTGTACTGGGGTCAGGCCCCTCATTCCCTTCTGCCATCTGGGTCTGGTCCCACTCAGGCATAGGGCAATGCCGGACATCCTAAACGTCATGCCAGACGCAGGTGTCCTCGGGGAGGATTACGGTGGCTGCAAGGACGAGCGCTCATGCACGCCTCTGGAGAGGGCAGTTTGTGGGGTGCCAGCAGAGGATGGTACAGGGGGTTCTGACCAGGACAGAGCAGGGTCACCAGAGTGGGAGGCTTGGGACAGCCCCAAGAAGGAAGAGGCCTAGAGGCAGAACGGCCCTGAGTTTCCCTGAGATCCCTGTGTCCCTGCGTTGGGGAGGGAGAACCACATATGCTCTGGGTCCTCTAATTTGGTGACACGGTCTCCCCTTGGCTTTAGCAGCTCATCCCTTATACATATGGACACATGCATGGGCCTGCATAGGTGCAGGACATGTGCTCAGACACTTGCACACCGGCTTGGCCCGCCCCAGCCTTGCAGGAAGCACCCTCCTGTAAACTCGAGGCACACCCCCTCTCAGGGAGTCGGTGCATCCTGGAAACTCCTCCCAGGGTTCTGCCTTCTGCGAGCCTACACCTGAGTGTCTGCCCTGGAGAGAGCAGAGGCAGGGTGATGCATTGTTGCTGGCCCCCTGCTGTTTCACGGGGCAGGGGGCCCTGGAGGTCAGGGGAGGTGGATGGGGACGCAGGGCTGGGCTGTGGCCCGGGTGGCTCTGGCGGGCAACTGTAAACCAATGAGCACCAGGGGCACCTGGCTGGCTCAATCAGAGAGTGTGCAGCTCTTTATCTTGGGGCCGTGAGTTAAGCCCCATGTGGGGTGTAGAGATTCCTTAAACAGAAAAAGTGCGTGCTTGGCACCACTCCACGCCGCTGGTTCCCCCTTTCCATTGGTTCCTCCGTGTTCCTGTCGGATCGCGCCGTGTGCGGAGAGTCAGGTGTGGGACAGCTGTGTGGTCAGCTGTTTGCATGTCCGGGGCCTGTGCCCGGTCAGCCCGGGCTTGCGCTCTGGTGCTTATGGAGCCCTGCGCTCATAAGGTGTGGGGAGGACACATGCGTGACTGCCAGGGACACTGTCTGGAGGAGGCACTCCGTTGCCTTGGAGGTGCCCTGCAGGTGCTTTGAGAGCCCGGAGGTGAGGTCAGGGCAGAGTCCTCAGGGGCAGCCACACCCATGCCCGTCGCACTCAGTGGTGGTGGCCGGCCCCTGGTCATTAGGTTGGGCTGTAGGTTGAACCTCTGGAGAAGGGTTGGGAGTCGGTCTCCTTAGAGAGGGGGAGGACAGGTGGGTCTGGGCAGACCTGCAGGAAGGCAGAGAAGGGGCTGGGCACTCCTGGTGCATCCTGCGTGGCCCTGACCCTCACTGGCCTGTGTTCTGGTTTTTTGGGCAGGGTCTGGAGAGGCCCTTGGGGGGGGTGCTTCCTCTGCATGGGTGGCTCCTCCAAGCTGGGGCTCCCTGACCCTTCTTTCTTCTTGCAGGGTGCCAGGGGCCATGGCTCTGCAGCTCTGGGCCCTGACCCTCCTAGGCCTGGCGGGCACAGGTGCAGGCCTGCGGCCCCGAAAGCTGGACATCTTCCGCAGCGACACCGAGCTGAACCACCTGGTTGTGGACGAGGCGTCGGGCGTGGTGTACCTGGGGGCGGTGAATGCACTCTACCAGCTGAGTGCGGACCTGCAGCTGGAGCAGCAGGCGGCCACGGGCCCGGCCCTGGACAACAAGAAGTGCACACCGCCCATCGAGCCGAGCCAGTGCCACGAGGCTGTGCAGACCGACAACGTCAACCAACTCCTGGTGCTCGACCCGCCCGGAAAGCGCCTCGTCGAGTGCGGCAGCCTCTTCAAGGGCATCTGCGCCCTTCGCGCTCTGAGCAACATCTCCACGCGCCTCTTCTATGAGGACGGGAGCGGCGAGAAGTCCTTCGTGGCCAGCAACGATGAGAGCGTGACCACGGTGGGGCTGGTGAGCGCCACGAGCCCCGGTGGAGAAAGGGTTCTGTTCGTGGGCAAAGGCAACGGGCCCCATGACAATGGCATCATCGTGAGCACCCGCCTGCTGGACCGGGCTGAGGGCAGGGAGGCCTTCGAGGCCTACACGGACCACGCCACCTACAAGGCGGGATACCTGTCCACCAACACGCAGCAGTTCGTGGCTGCCTTTGAGGACGGCCTGTACGTGTTCTTTGTCTTCAACCAGCAGGACAAGCACCCGCCCCGTAACCGCACGCTCCTGGCCCGCATGTGCAAGCAAGACCCCTTCTATTACTCCTACCTGGAGATGGACCTGGAGTGCCGTGACCCCAGCGACCCCCAGGCCCCTGCCTTTGGCACCTGCTTGGCGGCCTCTGTGGCTGTGCTGAGCTCCAGCAGGGTGCTGTATGCCGTCTTCAGCAAGGATGGCCGGAGCGGTGGGGGACCCCGTTCGGGCCTCTGCCTGTTCCCGCTGGACGAGGTCCATGCCAAGATGGAGGCCAACCGCAATGCCTGCTACACGGGCACCCGGGAGGCGGGCCGTGACGCCTTCTACAAGCCCTTCCACGGCGACATCCAGTGTGGCGGCCACGGGCTGGTACGTGGCCTCAGCACCTTGTCCCACGGGCCGGGCCCACGTGCCTCCGTGTGGGTCTGCGTGTTGCCGCTGCGCGTGGCTGTGTCCCTGACCCCCCAGCTTGTGAGGGCCCAGTGGGGGGGCTGCGTAGGAGATGTCACTGTGGTTGGGTCCCGCGTGCGGGCACTGCTTCCTCCAGGGGTCTGCTCGGTGCCAGGCCCGTGCTGGGTATCGGGCGTGCAGCAGTGCCTACTTGGACGGTGTCCTGATTCCGTGGCCCTTGGTCCTGGGGACAAGTGTGGGGGCGATGAGTGCTGGGAGCTCCGTGGGGAGGCCGTTCAGAGCACGGGGATCTGTGCCCAGAGCTGACACCACGATCCACAGGGCGCCAGTGAGAGCTTCCCGTGTGGCTCTGAGCACCTGCCTTACCCGCTGGGCAGCAGAGACGGACTCACCGCTACGGCCGTGCTGCAGCGTGGTGGCCTGAACCTGACAGCCGTCACAGTGACCGCTGAGAATGGCCACACCATCGCCTTCCTGGGCACCTCCGATGGCCGGGTCCTCAAGGTGAGGCCTGGGGCTGGGGTAGGGCGGCTCCCAGGGGGCTCTCCGCGCAGGACCCCCACATCACGTGCCTGCCCTGGTGCCCACAGGTGTACCTTGCCCCAGATGGCAACTCCTCGGAGTATGGCTCCATCCTCGTGGAGATCAACAAGAGAATCAGGCGGGACCTGGTGCTGTCCCCGGACCTGGCCAGTCTGTACGCCATGACCCAGGACAAGGTGGGCCTGTGGAGCCCCTGGAGAAGGGGCCGCGGTGGTCCAGGCCACTGTGAGAGGCCTGGAGAGGTGCGGAGGAGGACAGCAAGAGTTCCGGTGGCATCTTGATCCTGTGTCTCTCTAGTGCCTTCCTTGGGTCTGACACTCGTTTTTGTCGGTGGTCCTGCCCCAGTTCCATTCTGGCGGAAGGGATCCCGTGCAGCCCTGTGAGCTCAGACAGTGTGGGACGTGGGCGAGGCCCTCACTTTATTGGAGGCCTGGTATGAGAGCCCTTCAAGGTGGTCTTGGGAGTACCCAGGTCTGCCAGGTGCCTCTCTCAGGGAGTGGGGTTAAAGGGCCTGAGCTGGCACGGGGAGGAACCACAGCCGAAACCCCCATGGTTTTCTGGGGTTCTACGTTATCCCGGGCCAGCTATAGCTACAGGGCAGGCCCATTCAGAGTCTGGAGGGCAGCTGCTCCTGGACCCTTGCCAATAAGACTCACGTTCCTATCAGGCTTTTAAGGCTCAGATATAAATGTGGGATCAAGCCTGTGACCCCCAGGACTATCTGGGGCCCGAGAGGCAGGTCCTTGTGGCTGTCATCGTCCCACTCACTGTCCTGTTGCTCTTAGGTGTTCCGGTTTCCCGTGCAGGACTGTCTGAACTATCCCACCTGCGAACAGTGCCACAGCTCACAGGACCCCTACTGCGGCTGGTGCGTCGTTGAGGGACGGTGAGTGCCTGCGACTCCAGGGGTCTCGGCCCTGTCCCGGGGGGCCTGGGAGTATGGCTGACTGGTGCCAGGACTGAGGCCACCCCCTGCCCCTGTAGATGCACCAGGAGGGCCGAGTGCTCACGGGCTGAGGAGAGCGGCCACTGGCTGTGGAGCCGGGACGAGTCCTGTGTAGCCATCACCGGGGCCCAGCCCCAGAACATGAGCCGACGGGCCCAGGGGGAGGTGCGTGGTGGGGGGCGGGCAGGGGCCGGGTGTTGGGCAGAGGTGGGGCTCCTGCTGGCCTAGGGCTCTTGGGTCGATGAGGAGACCCGTGGCGTCTTCTCTCTCTCTGGCCTGGGCTCTGGTGCTGAGCCTGAGAACGGGGAGCCTTTCCTTTGTCGGGTTCTCCTGGCCCTTGTGACCTGGGGAGGCGCCATTCCAGAGTTGCTGGGGTACCCGCAAAGGGTCCTGTTCCCAGTGCGACGGAGTCTTTTCCGTGGGGTCAGCTCGTGCACACACAGCGGTGCCGGGAACAGGACAGCGGGCATGTGCCCCGCCAGAGGACCTGGTGTGAGCTGCGCGCCCTTCGCCAGGTGCAGCTGACTGTCAGCCCGCTCCCAGCCCTGAGTGAGGAGGATGAACTGCTGTGCCTCTTCGGTGACTCGCCGGCACACCCTGCCCGTGTGGAGGGGGATGCCGTCATCTGCAACTCCCCACGCACCATTCCTAACACACCACCAGGCCAGGGTGAGGCCCCACGCGGCTGCTGCGTGGGCCCCTGTGGTCCCAGGGGTGCAGGCCGCGCGGAGACAGCACCTGCGCGGGCGGATCAAGAAGGAGGCCCACAGGCGGCTCTGATTCGGGCCCCCCGAGCCCTGGGTGCGGGGGCCACGTCCTGCTGCAGCCACGGGGTGGCTGGCTTTGGGCTTCGCTGTCCAGCTGCCCAGCCCTGTCCAGCTCGACTGTGGTCAGGAGGGTGGCTTGCTGGTGACGGCAGGGCTGGCAGGTGCTCTGCCCCAGACGCTGAGGAACCATGACCCTCAGTGCCTGTAGGGACAGAGACGGTCCGGGAGCACAGAGCAGGGAGCCGGCACTGAGTGCTAGCGGGCCCGGCTGAGCCCAGTGCAGGTCACAGACCAGGGGTGTCCACCCTGGGCCCGCAGAGCTAGAGTGGGGTGAGGATTTGGCTCCGGAGGCCCGGTGCCCCCTCCGCCCTGCCCCCACCACGCCAGCCTTGCCCGGTGTTCTGAGGCCCCTGCCTGATGCTGTGCTGACCTCCGTCTGCAGACCACGTGGCTGTAAACATCCAGCTGTTCTTCCGACGTGGCAGCATCTCCCTCACCTCCCACCTGTACCCCTTCTATGACTGCCGGGAGGCCATGAGCCTGGCGCAGAACCTGCCGTGAGTGTCTTGCTGGTCCACTGTGCCCACTGCCCAGCACCCGCTGTAGGCGCCGCGCTCCTCACCACCCTGTCCCGCAGGTGCATCTCCTGTGCAAGCAACCGCTGGACCTGCCAGTGGGACCTGCGATACCACGAGTGTCGGGAGGCTTCCCCCAACCCGGAGGATGGCATTGTCCGCGCCCACATGGTGAGGGGCTGTGAGCACCGTGCGGGAGCTGGGCTGTCTGGCCGTGGCCGGGCAGCCCTTGACCGGCCTTCTTCTCTCCAGGAGGACAGCTGCCCCCAGTTCCTGAACCCCAGCCCACTGGTCATCCCCATGAACCACGAGACGGACATCACCTTCCAGGGCAAGAACCTGGACACGGTGAAGGTAGCAGGGGCTTGTGGGGTGCTGGCCTGGGGGTAGGGCCTGCCCAATGCAGATATGCCTGGGGGTAGGGCCGGCAGGGGCCACGGGGGCTGGTGCAGTGTCCACGGGGCTCCTTCAGGGCCATTTTCCTGCAAAACTCAAGTCCAAGTGCCTGGGGCGCTTTCGAGCTTCCCCTGGCTCGGGACCCAGCACATGGGGGAGGTGCTCTGCGTATATTTGGGGACAGAAGGCAGCAAAGAGGCCAGTGGAATGTGGGGGCATTTGAATGGGCTTTGAGAACACAGGCAGAGAGCAGGGGACAAGCAGATTGAGTGGCTGGGCAACTGGGATGCTACCTGGTGAGGCGGGAGCAGGGCCATGCTTCAGGGTTGACCGTGACGGGTATGTCTGGGAGCAGCTGGTGATCGGTTGGGGTGGGAGTGCCAACTGATGGTGTGGGGCACAGAGAGGGTTCCGGGAGGGCAGGATGGGAAGCCTGTCTGGGGTGTCCTGACCACACTGCCTTGCAGGGCTCCTCTTTGCACGTGGGCAGTGACCTGCTCAAGTTTGAGGAGCCAGTGAGCACACAGGAACCGGGAACCTTCTTCTTTCGGACCCCAAAGGTGCGGCTCGCAGGGCAGGCAGGCCAGGCTGCTGGATCCCGAGGAAGGGCCTTGGGGGCGGGGGTGGGGGTGCAGATGTCTGTGTGTCCTGCCGCCTTCCTGGAATCAAAGTGATCCTTTGTGTGTCTGAGGCTCCGGCTTCCTGCCACCTGGAGGCCTCCCCCTGCTGCCCCTCGGCTGTGGGGGGGCTACATGGGCCAAACCCAAGGGTGGGATCAGGGAGTACGATGTGTCTCTTGGTGTCCCCCCAGCTGTCCCATGACGCCAACGAGACATTGCCTTTGCACCTGTACGTCAAGTCCTATGACAAGAACGTCGACAGCAAGCTCCAAGGTGGGTGGGGTGGGCGGCTGGGGCTGGGTGGGGAGCAGGAAGCAGGGTGGCCCCGCTGACTGCCGGCCTCTTCCTCCACAGTGACCCTCTACAACTGCTCCTTTGGCCGTAGCGACTGCAGCCTGTGCCTGGCGGCTGACCCCGCGTACAAGTGCGTGTGGTGTGCGGGGCAGAGCGGGTGTGTGTACGAGGCGCTTTGCAGCAACACCACCTCCGAGTGCCCGCCACCCGTCATCACCAGGGTGAGCCCTTGTACCTGCCTGGGGGGAGGGACTCCGGCCTGGCCGCTGCCCCCATGCACCCCCACCGGTCTAAGCCGCTGGGTCACCTGGACTCTGCCAATTCCAGATCCATCCCGAGACGGGCCCGCTGGGCGGGGGCATTCGAATCACCATCGTTGGGTCCAATTTGGGGGTCAGAGCAGAGGACGTCAGGGGCGTCACCGTGGCGGGCCAGAACTGCGTCTTTGAGCCAGAGCGCTATTCCGTGTCCACCCGGTGAGCGGACAGCTCGAAGCCTGGGTTCCATTGGCTGGGCTGGGGGGGCCAGGTGACCGGGTGTATGGAGAAGAAGGGTGGGATCCAGGTAAGTGTGGGTGCCCAGGACTTGCACACCCACAGGTGAGCGTCGTCCTACCTTGTGTGTTAATCACCCAGGATCGTGTGCGCTGTTGAGGCTGCCGAGGGGCCCATCACAGGGGGGATCGTGGTGGACGTCAATGGGAAGCTGGGTCACTCACCACCCCACGTGCAGTTCACCTACCAGGTAAGGGCCTGGCCTCTCGACCCCTGAGGACTGCATGTTGAGTGGGGTGGGGTGGGGTCTCCACACCCTAGCCCTGATGCAAATGCGTCTGTGCTCTTCTAGCAACCCCAGCCCCTCAGCGTGGAACCAAAGCAGGGGCCACAGGCAGGCGGCACCACGCTGACCATCAATGGCGCCCACCTGGACACAGGCTCTGAGGAAGACGTGCGGGTGACCCTCAATGACGTCCCTTGTAAAGTGTGGGTGTCACCTGCGGGCTGGGCTCCTGGCTGGGACCCTGAGTCTGCCCTGGGGGGGGGGCAGTGGGACCCATTGACCCCCTGGCCTGGGGCTGGGGTCGACACTGACTTGCAACTCCCACCCCCAGGACGCAGTTTGGGGCCCAGCTCCAGTGTGTCACTGGCCCGCAGCCGGTTCTGGGGGAGCTGCCCCTGGAGATTTACTACGGGGGCTCCCGGGTGCCCAGCCCTGGTGTTGTCTTCACCTACCGCGAGAACCCAGTGCTGCGGGCCTTCGAACCGCTGCGAAGCTTTGTCAGGTGTGGTGACCTCCCTGTCCCCCCGGGGGCAGCGGTGCCAGCTCGGGGACCCCACACCACACCCACCCCTTTCCCCTGCTTCCCAGGCGTTCTCTGCCCGCTAGGCTGTGACGATGTAGGGCTGGTCCTCCAGAAAACCCCACTGCACCCCCAGATCAGCTTCCTCCTGGAAACCCAGATGGGCAGCCCCCCCACTTCTGACAAGCGATGGCAATGCTCACAGTCCTGTCTCAGAGCTGCATGGATCCCCAAGAGCGGAGTGGGATCAGGGACTCAGGGCCCTCCCCCAGCCCCCAGAATTCGGCTTGCTGAGTCATGCCCACTCAGGCTCTGCCCACCCCTGTCCCCAGTGGTGGCCGTAGCATCAACATCACGGGGCAGGGCTTCAGCCTGATTCAGAGATTCGCCATGGTGGTCATAGCAGAGCCTCTGCAGTCCTGGCAGCGGCGGCGGGAGGCTGGACCTCTGCGGCCCGTGACGGTCAGTGCTGGTGCCGGCAGGGGACACCCAGCTCCAACACGGCCCCCTCGGGAAGTGCGGCGGGAGGGGCGGGCCCTGTGCCCCACGGCCTGATGGCGTGGCCTCGCTCGGCCTGCAGGTCGTGGGCACGGAGTACGTATTCTATAACGACTCCAAGGTCGTGTTCTCGTCCCCGGCGGTCCCTGAGGAGCCCGAAGCCTACAATCTCACGGCACTCATACAGATGGACGGGCACCGGGCCCTGCTCAGGACCGAGGCCGGTGCCTTTGAGTACGTGGCCGACCCCACCTTTGAGAACTTCACGGGGGGTGTCAAGAAGCAGGTCAACAAGCTCATCCATGCCCGGGTGAGGACTGGCCACAGCCCGGGGGGTTAGCAGGGGAGGCAGCGCGAGGGCTGGGCCAAGTCGGCCCCAGTGTCCCTGACGCCCCCCGGCCCCTGATCTTGACCTGCCCCCACCGCAGGGCACCAATCTGAACAAGGCAATGACGCTTCACGAGGCCGAGGCCTTTGTGGGCGCTGAGCGCTGCGTCATGAAGACGCTGACCGAGACGGACCTGTACTGCGAGCCTCCGGAGGTCCAGCCCCCCCCGAAGCGGCGGCAGAAGCGGGACACGACCCATAACCTGCCTGAGTTCATTGTGCGTGTGGCCGCATGGTGCAGGTTGAGCTGGTTGGGGGGGGGCTGCGGCTCTGCACCCGGGGGGAGTGTGCCAGGGCAGGCCAGAGACGGTGAGTTCTCTGATGCAGCCACACCCGTCCTTGCTGAGCCCGCCCACCTTGCAGGTGAAGTTTGGCTCCCGAGAGTGGGTGCTGGGCCGCGTGGAGTACGACACGCGGGTGAGCGACGTGCCTCTCAGCCTCATCCTGCCGCTGGTCATCGTGCCCATGGTGGTGGTCATCGCTGTGTCTGTCTACTGCTACTGGTGAGCCCCTCCCACTCCTGCTTGGTCCCTCTGGCCACACACCCAGCAGGACACAGAGACTCGGAGCCGCCAGGCGGCCTGACCCAGGCCAGGCCCCGTTAACCTCCCTGTGCCCGCAGGAGGAAGAGCCAACAGGCAGAGCGTGAATACGAGAAGATCAAGTCCCAGCTGGAGGGCTTGGAGGAGAGCGTGCGCGACCGTTGCAAGAAGGAGTTCACAGGTAGGATCGCCTGGCAGGGGCAGGCAGGATCCTCGGGCTGCCCAGGCTCCGGGGTCCCCAAGGGCACCTCTTGGGGACTGGAACGCTGGGGAGGACAGCCTTGAAAGACGCTGCATCCGCAGAGGTGGGCGGGGTGGCCAGCGGTTCGTGGCTCACCCTGGCCTCCCCCCAGACCTGATGATCGAGATGGAGGACCAGACCAACGACGTGCACGAGGCGGGCATCCCCGTGCTGGACTACAAGACCTACACCGACCGCGTCTTCTTCCTGCCCTCCAAGGACGGCAACAAGGATGTGATGATCACAGGCAGGCTGGACATCCCGGAGTCGCGGCGGCCTGTGGTGGAACAGGCGCTGTACCAGTTCTCCAACCTGCTCAACAGCAAGTCCTTCCTGGTCACCGTGAGTGGGGCCGGGCCTGTGGGGGGTGCGGCAGGCAGAGCCCGGGCCACAGGCGGGGAAACCAGGCCACGGTGCTCATGCGGTCTTTGGCTGGCGGCCCTTGCAGTTCATCCACACGCTGGAGAGCCAGCGCGAGTTCTCAGCCCGTGCCAAGGTCTACTTTGCGTCCCTGCTGACGGTGGCGCTGCACGGGAAGCTGGAGTATTACACGGACATCATGCGCACACTCTTCCTGGAGCTCATGGAGCAGTACGTGGTGGCCAAGAACCCCAAGCTGATGCTTCGCAGGTGTGTGGGCGCCTGGGTGGTAGGGGCGGGGCCGGGCGGGGCTGATCCCGGTTTGCAGGCAGATGTAGGAGGGGCGGAGGGGCGGAGGGGCGGAGGGGTGGCGGGCGCGGCAGTCTCTGCTGATCCCCTGGCATTAGCACGGGCTGGGGTGGGGTGAAAGATGATGAGTCCAGCACTTGGTCACTCCAGGCTGTGTGTGTGCACTCTGACGGGGGCCCAGGGCCTGAATGGCAGTGCTGTGGGTGCCGGGAGGAGCCAGCTGGGCCCAGGGGCACTGAGGGATCCCTCGGGTGTCACCGCTTTGCTCCTGCAGGTCTGAGACAGTGGTAGAAAGGATGCTGTCCAATTGGATGTCCATCTGCTTGTACCAGTACCTCAAGGTGGGTTCCGGGTGGCCTGGCCAGGGGTGGGGGAGGATTGAGGTGCTCCCCTTGCCCTGCCCCCACACGTCCACCTGCCCGTGGAGCACCTCCAGGTGGGTCCGGCATAGTCAGTGCCGCCATGGCTGAGATGCCCTTTGTTGTCCAGGACAGTGCGGGCGAGCCTCTATATAAGCTTTTCAAGGCCATCAAGCATCAGGTGGAGAAGGGGCCAGTAGACGCTGTGCAGAAGAAGGCCAAATACACCCTCAACGACACGGGGCTGCTGGGGGATGACGTGGAGTATGCGCCCCTGGTGAGCCCTGGGCCGGGGGCCGGGGCAGGGCGTAGAGACTGCTCTCAGTGTCCCCGGGCTGTGGGCCGGCCTCGGTCCCAGAAGCTGGATGCTGTTCATAGACTCATGTGGGCCCAGCTGGGTTCAGCCAGCATTGCATGTGTGTCCTCGGTGTGTCCCGGGCACCTGGTCAGCTGCGCCTCGGGGCCCCAGGCATCCACGTGTGTCTGGTGTTGAGCTGGGGAGGTGGCGTGAGGCTCGTGAAGCCCAGGGCTCAGCCATTCCGTGAGCTACTCTCGTGTCTGTCCTGTTGATCCCGGGCTTGGGGCAGGGCCAGGCCAGGCTGCCCGGCGTGCTCTGGGGGCTCAGAGCCACCCCCACTGCGCCACCGGGGGGTGTGGCCGTGGGGGCCCGAGGCTGCTCCCCCATGGGTGGGCAGTGAGAGCAAGGCCCCCATGCGGGTTCTTCACCCTGTGTCCTCCGGCAGACGGTGAGCGTGATTGTCCAGGATGAAGGGGCCGACGCCGTCCCAGTCAAGGTCCTCAACTGCGACACCATCTCCCAGGTCAAGGAAAAGATCATTGACCAGGTGTACCGTACGCAGCCGTGCTCCCGCTGGCCTAAGGCTGACAGCGTGGTCCTTGGTGAGCAAGGCCCCTGTGTTCCCTGGGGAGGGGTGCCCTCAGAGCCCGGCAGGGCAGGTGGGGTGGAGGGACAGCCAGAGGGAGCTGGGTGCTGCGTGGCCGGGCTCTAGGTGTTGGGCTGTGTCCTTCCAGAGTGGCGTCCTGGGTCAACAGCCCAGATCCTGTCAGACCTGGACCTGACCTCTCAGCGGGAGGGCCGGTGGAAACGCATCAACACCCTGATGCATTACAACGTGAGTGCTGACAGCTGGGCATGGGGAGGGCTGGGCTCCCCGCCTCAAGTTGGGGCGAGGCCCGCCCTCATGACTGCGTGCCCCAGGTCCGCGACGGAGCCACTCTCATCCTGTCCACGGTGGGAGTCTCCCAACAGCCAGAGGACAGCCAGCCGGACCTGCCTGGGGAGCGTGAGTCCATCCCCCACCCTTTTGCCTGTGCGGTGTGGGCTCTGGAGGTCCGTGTGGACCAGTGCCCGCCCTGTGCTGCCACGGCGGGGCGGGGGCTACTGAGCTCTAGCCCTTGTCCTTCAGTGCCCTCCCCCCACCGCAGGCCACGCCCTCCTGGAGGAGGAGAACCGTGTGTGGCACCTGGTGCGGCCGACGGACGAGGTGGACGAGGGCAGGTCCAAGCGGGGCAGCGTGAAGGAGAAGGAGCGCACCAAGGCCATCACGGAGATCTACTTGACCCGCCTGCTCTCCGTCAAGGTGGGCCGCGGTGCGCGTGGGCGCTCCCGCCGGGCCGGGGCAGCGCCCGCCAGGCTGTGCTGAGCCCTCCCCCCACCCCGCAGGGCACGCTGCAGCAGTTCGTGGACAACTTCTTCCAGAGCGTGCTGGCGCCCGGGCACGCGGTGCCGCCGGCCGTGAAGTATTTCTTCGACTTCCTGGACGAGCAGGCGGAGAAGCACGACATTAAGGACGAGGACACCATCCACATCTGGAAGACCAACAGGTGGGGGCTCCCCCGTCCTGCCGCCCACCCCGCCCCGGGGCCTCAGCAGCCCCTCACCCCTGTCGCTCTGCCTCAGTTTACCGCTGCGGTTCTGGGTGAACATCCTCAAGAACCCCCATTTCATCTTCGACGTGCACGTTCACGAGGTGGTGGACGCCTCCCTGTCAGTCATCGCGCAGACCTTCATGGACGCCTGCACGCGCACGGAGCACAAGCTGAGCCGCGTGAGTGCGCCCTGCCGGCGGCTCTGCGGGGTGGGGCGCCGGAGGGGTTAACCAGGAGGCGGGGAGGGACTGCGTGGGCTGGTGTCCGTGGGTGTGGGGGTGTGGCCGGGGGAAGCCAGGGCTGTGATGGCGCGAGGAGGTCCCTTTGGGGTGTGGGCTCAGGAGGAAGGCAGGTGGGAAGTCGAGGGCCGGGGCAGAGCCTGGGAACCCCCCCCACCCTCGCTTCATGTGGAACCCACGGAATTGGAAGCCCCCTCCTGTCTGTGGCTAGGCTGGCTCCCCACTTGGGCCTCTGTCTCCCACACATCTTCTTTTCTCTGTCCTGCGGGTGGGTGACTGGCTCTGTCCCCGCAGGACTCTCCCAGCAACAAGCTGCTCTATGCCAAGGAGATCTCCACGTACAAGAAGATGGTGGAGGAGTGAGTGCCCCCCTCGCCCAGCCAGACCCCGGGCGCCCACTCTCGACCCCACCCGGGGGCTCCTGGGTTCTTCCAGCGGGTGACTGGGAGGGGGCCCTGCTGGGCAGCTTCAGGTCCAGCCTCCGGGACCCGCTGCCCCACCCCTCTCCTAGGGCCCCACCCCTGCCCTGACCGTACCCCTGCACCCCTGCAGTTATTACAAGGGGATCAGACAGACAGTGCAGGTCAGCGACCAGGATATGAACACACACTTGGCAGAGATCTCCCGGGTAAGAGGAGCTACGGGGCTGCACCAACTGACCCTCCCCAGAGGGAGCACCCCCACCCTTCCTACAAAGCCCCCTGCTGAGTGCGGCAGAGACTACTGGGGGCGGGGCGGGGGAAGCAGAGGGTGGGGGCAGGTGGACTGGCCCCCGCATGTGAATGCTGTGCCCTGGGGACAGGGTTTGTGAGCAGTGTGTCTGTGTGGATGGGGGAGTATGTCCATCTGTGGCCGTGCCCCATCCCTCCGACATGTCTGGGACCCTTCGTATCTGCCTGCTCCTCTGCCCTGGGTCACACGCGCATCCCCGTCCGCACGCCTGCAGGCACACACAGACTCCCTCAACACCCTCGTGGCCCTGCACCAGCTCTACCAGTACACACAGAAGTACTATGACGAGGTACGGGTGTCCCCCCGGGGGAGGCAGCCCTCGGGCGGTCCCCTTCCCTGGCCTGCAGTCTGACATGGCCCTCCCTCAGATCATCAACGCCCTGGAGGAGGATCCCGCCGCCCAGAAGATGCAGCTGGCCTTCCGCCTCCAGCAGATCGCGGCTGCGCTCGAGAACAAAGTCACAGACCTCTGACCTCTGCCGCCACTGTCTCCGGGCACAGGTGTGTGACACCCCGTGTCAGGCATGGGGCGGCCCCTGGAACTTGAGGCCACAGTGGTGAGGCCCTTACCTTTCACCAGCAAAGGAAGAGCCCCCGGGCGTCCGCGTGTGGCTGCCCGCGGGAGCCCTCGCCTTGGTGCCTGGCGTCTGTAGCCTCTTTCTCCTGAGCAATAGCGCCAGGTGCCCGCCAGCACCAGCCCCTCCAGTAGAACCAGCGTCAGATGTCTGTCACACCTCCAGAGTGATTCGCGAATGTGCCTTACGCCCCTGGCGCTGCGCTGGGTCGCTGGGGGCCGTTGGGCCTCAGCTCCCCGTCCCTGAGCACCAGCAGCCGCCTCAGATATCTGGGTTTGGCCTCTTCGGGTGGGGGGTGAGTTCCTGCAGCCCCCAGGGCCTAGCGCCCAGACTGTGTCTGTCTGCCCCACCGGGACGGGAGGAGTAAAGCGGTACGATGCCTTCCTGACCTCACCTGGCCTGCCCTGTGGGGCGCTGGCACTCTGGGTGGACTCTAAGCCACGGGCCCCACCTCTAAGGTCAAACTGGACGTCAGACGTCGAGGCCCAGGTGGCCAGAGGGACCGCAGCAGACAGGGGTCCTGGTTTGCGCCTGTCAGACAGGCTGTCCTGAAGGCCCAGGTCTGAGGGGTCCGAGCAGCTCTGCCAGGACCACTCTCACCCCCACCCCCTTTTGTAAATCTTGTTAATTGTAAATCAAATACAGCTGTCTTTTTCACTCTGCTGGTTGGCTGGGTTCCTCCTGGGGCGGCCGCAGACTGGCTCTCCTTGCTTGCCGGCCTCCATTCCCAGGCTTCTCCTGCTTAAGATCTTCCTCTGTGGACACTGGCTCAGGTGGGCAGGTGGTTGCTCCGGACCACCAGCGTTGCAATGGGGCAGGGGAATGAGCAGTGGAGTCCACACCCTCCCTGCCCTCCCTGCCTTCCCTGCCCCAGGGCTGGGAGAGGAGGTCTGGAGCTTGGAGAGAGGCTGACGGTGATCCCGGAACAGATTGGCTCCAGACGGGGACTGGGAGGTGGCTGGGGCGGGGAGGTGCCTGGGATTGGGTGGTTCAGGCGCCATCTGGTGGCGAGACATCCCCCGCCTGTCCTCCTTGGGCTGAGTGACTGGCCCTGCCCGCCCCCCTTGGGTGGGTGTGGCGCAGTGCGAGTTTACGGTCTGGACCTTGAGCTCTCAGGGACCGGTGTCCTTTTTCCTAAGGGTGGGGGTACTTCCCAGGCACGGTCCAGCCAGCGCACATTAAATCACTGCTGTATGCAGACCCCACCAGACACTGGCGGGACTCTGGGAGAGAGGGCCCTGTGTCCCCCCTGCTGTGGGGCCATTAGGGTCAGCTCCTTGGTCCCAAGAACAGCTCCAAGATGACTTAGGACATAAGTAAGGCTGAAGGGCTGTGTAACGGAGAGTGAGGGTAACTTTGCCGCTCCCTGAGGGAGGGGGTTGTCTGGGATTCTGGTAATGGGGGCAGGCTCCGGATCCCCGTGTTGCATGCAGGGCTGCAGCATTGAGATGTGCCATCCCACAGCCATCGGGCACATGTACGTGTCCACACACACACAGCAACGACACGTCGGGCCCTTCATTCCATCGATTCACACTGCTGAGGGCCTGCCCCAGAGAGCTTTTGTGCTCCAAGGACACCAACCCAGCGGAAGGGGATTTGGTGGCTCCAGAACCAGGACACGGTGGTGATCCAGCCTCAAATACGGCTGGATCCAGGCGCTCACACGTTTTCAGATTCCGCTTGTCTGAACTGCTTCCCGGCATGTGCTGCTATGTCCTCAGACAGTGGGGATGCTGTTGACAGCCAGCCCAGACTGTCTCCTCCACTTGGGGCATCGTCGTGGCTGGGGATGGGTTAGGCCTTGATCACGACCCACTTGCACGGGGGCAGCCCCACTCAAGCCACATGGAACAGGTGTGGATATCCCCCACAAGGAAGGGGTACTAGGCAACCAACTGACATCCCCCACCCCAGGAAACCCTAAATGACATGGCTATGACCTACACTCAGTTCCCCGAGATTCAGTTGTTCAGAAGCAGGTGGGACACAGTCTGCAAGCACTAAGCTGCAGATGCCTGGGGCAGGGAGGCAGGAACATAGAGGCCTGGCTTCCAGACTGGACCTTCACAAGCCACTCCTGCCGCCCCCCCAAACTGGACAGCCAGGCAAGAGCTGAGTCAGAACCCCTTTACATTCTGTGAAGCTTAGAGGAAGGGCTGCAGGTCCAACAGATGGGGTTACCCCCCTTGGGGGACAGGAGTGTGAAGAGATCCAGGGGGGCTGTCCTTCCATGGGACCAGTGAAGGGTAGAAATTGGGCATGCATGTTGGGGTGCAAGGCGGCGGGGGGAGGGGGGACAGGCCAGCCCCGAGTAGTCAGGATGCGGACAAACAGGGATGACCCACCCTCCTGTTTCCACTTCCCCATTTCCTCCTAATGTGGGGGGCAGGGAGGCAAGGATGGAAGGAAGCCACATACAACCTCAATGACCTTTCTTTCCAGGTTGCAGAAAACAGCCTAAGGCCATACCCTGCTTGCTAAACAGGATGACCCCCCCCCAATCACCTGGCCCCCATGACAGGATCAAAGCAGGGAGTTCATTCTGGCCTCAGGGAGAAGTGCAGCCAGGAGAGCAGCAAGTGGCCAAAAACAGGGTCACCTGGACCAGTGGAAGGGAAAAGTGGACATGGAGACAAGAAGTGGGATCTCGATACTGACTGATACTGACTGCGAATCCCAGGGGAGGGTGGAGGGAGACAGGGATGGGAGTCCTGGGGCCCAGGGCTGGTGTCTGGGGAGGAAGCTCTTCTGCCCGGTTTCCCCACTTGTGTCCCCGGCTCACTCTTGAGGCACTTGCCATCATACACCCCCCCCCACCCGCTGTTCCACACCACCCACTTCTCTAGGCTCTGGCCTCTCTCACCCAGACCACGCAACAGTCATTCTAGACCTGGTGGCCAGGATGGTGTTGGGAACATGTCCAGCAGGGCTCCCCATCAGCCTGAGACAAAAATGAAATCCCTGGGGTGCCTGGGTGGCTCACTCAGCGGGGGGCCTGCCTTTAGCTCAGGTCATGATCCCAGGCTCCCTGCTCTGTGGGGAGTCTGCTTCTCCCCCTGCCTCCTGCTCCTGCTGGCTCTCACACAATCTTTCAAAGAAAAAAAAAATGAGATCCCTGCTGTGGCCCCACCTGGCCCGTCACAACCCTCCAGCCTGGCCACTATCCTCTTCGGTTCCTCGAGTCAAGCTCAGTCCTGGAGAGGCAAGACTGTGGTGGACACTTGGCTCCACCGGTGTCCCCTCAGGGGACTTCCTGACCTGTCCAGCCCTGACTGTGTCCTCTCCCCACCCTAAGCACCACTGGAAACCCCCTGGTTACCCCTCTGCAGTATTACTACCCCGACCCTCCCCAGAAGCCAGCTTGGCCAGGATCTGCCCGCCTCGGGCCAGGTGGGCACTCGGGGGTGAATCAGGGAGGGTCTCCGCTTGGCCTCACTCTCTGAGCCGGGCCTAGAGGCCGGGCCCGGGCTCCCCTCGGGGCGGCACAACCCCACCCCCCGGCCCGGGAGGAAGGGCGGGGTCTGTCGCCATGGGAACCTGCTCCGGGGGTGCGGGGGGGAGGCCCGCCCGCCCAGCGCAAACAAAGGCCGCCGGGTTTCCCGGCCGCGCTGCAGGCGTCCGCAGCCCGCCGCTGGACCAGCCTCCTCCCCGCCATAAGCAGAAGCTCCCGCGACTCCGCACAAAACCCCGCGCGCCTCAGCCGGCCCGGGAAACTCACCGCACGGCGGGGACTCCCGCGGAGGCGAGGACCCGGGCGGCTGCGGGAGGGGACACCGGCGTCCTCACCCTATCACTGCCCGGCCGACACCGGCTCCCAGACGGGAAACTGAGGCTGGGGATGGCTCGGGACTTGGCCGAGGTTGTGCAAGGCTGGCCGGCGCGATTGGGACTCGGCTCACGCCACGGGCCGGGTTCGCTGGCCGGTTGCACTCGCCCGGTACTGCGTTGACACGTTTTATTTTAATTTGGCTGCCAACATTTAAAAATCAGGAGATTTCACATAAAAACTCGGGCTTTAGTTTGTTTGGACGAGGTAGAAGGTCGGGCAACACAGCGCCCGATTGCCCACTTTCCTGGGAGACGGCAGCACCCCCCCCCACCCCGTGCTCTCCCGACAGAGAGAGTCAGGGGGCATCTATCACGGGGGCAACGCTGTCTCCGAACACTTGTCACTTTCAAGTGGGAAGTAAAGATGCGCGGGCCCAGAGCGCGAGACAGATGCTGGGAGGCCGTGTCGCTGGAATGAAGAACATTCCCCCGTCAGTGACAGCAGCCTTCCAGGCTGTGAGAGGACACGAGGAAACGTGTCGTGCGCGGAGGAGGAACTGCGGTTATGTACCAGAGGAGCTCCTCAGTACCTAGGAAAGTCAGGGTGGGCTTCCTGGAAGAGGTGACAGCTGAAGGGGGGACGGATTAGAAGGACGAAAGGTACCAGGAACCAAGAAGGACCCATCTGGGGGATAGCCTTTTATGGGTACAGCACCTCAAAGGTCCCCGGCGCCGCCGCTGTCCCTGGTCCTGACAGGGTTGGTCCCCAGGCCTGACCAGGGAGGGAGGCCGCTATCGGTCCACGGAAGGTTACCAGGTGACGAACCACACCGCCAAAGCCAGAACGGTCTCCAAGGGAGAAGGAAGCCCAGCGAGTCCAGGATCCAGGGCGCGTCTGTCTGTCCACCCCACAGGGGACCTATCCAACCAAGTGTCCAGTTTTTCTATATTGATGAAGAAATCTCTGCCCTGGCTTCTCTGATCTGAGGGAGCAGGTTGGGAGGGGGGTGTCGTGCAGGGCCCGGAGCAGGGGTGGGAGAAGAGGGATGCGTGCACCGGAGGTGCCGGCTCGGGTGCCGGCGAGGAGGGTGCGGGGAGCGGAGGCTGGTGCGAGGCGGCGGCGTCCTGGGTGGGGCGGTGCCCGGCCGAGCACAGAATGCGGGCGGATACTTGGGGAAGTGCGGACCCCAGGAGGCAGAAGCGGGCGGGTCGGCGAGCTGGACACCGGCCGTCCCTCCCCCAGCGCGGGCGCAGCGGCCCCGGCCCCGGCCCCGAGCCGGGGAGGGGACAGCAGGGCTGGTTTTCGCCGGGCCGCCGCCAGGCAGGGGCAGGAAGCCGCGCGTCGGTCCCCGCGCACCACCCACCCCCCGGCCCCGCCCCGCGCCGCCG
>NC_048232.1:91143824-91151541 GCF_002007445.2 Ailuropoda melanoleuca | reverse complement strand
GGCGCCTACGGCTCGGTCTGGTAGGGGCGGCGGGGAGGGCGCGGAGGGGCGGGCGGGACTGAGTGCGCGCCCCCTCCCCTCCCTTTGCGATGTGCCCGGCGTGGGGAGGGGCCTCGCCCCGCCTCCACCCCCGGGCCTTTCACGGATCGCAGCGATGAATGGGGGGTGGGGGGCGTAAAGGAAACTTTCCTACCGGGCGCCGTTCGGGGTTGGGGAGAGGGGTCGTTCTTCCGCCCCGTCCCGGCCGGAGCGTCCCCCACCAGGCCCAAATCCTGCGGCGTCACAGTCGGAGAAAGGGCGGGTCTCCTGGGCCCCTGAATGGGCAAGCATGCGTCTAGGGTGGCCCCCTCCCGGCCCCCCATCCCCCGTCAGGGGTCTGGCAGCCCTGGGGTCTGGTAGATGCCCGGGTACTAGGGTGGGTAGTTTCGTTTGAAAAAGAAAAAGTCCAACTTGGGGGAGGGCAGGATCCCTCCCCTTAGAATGGCCTCAAACTCCCCAGAGGGTCCGGCCCCCTCCCCTGTTTTCCAAAGGGTCTGACACTCTGGATGGGGCTTAGGCCTGAGCAGAGATGCCTACCATTCCCCCTACAATACTTGTGGGGGTCTACACCCCACTCCATTTTTTGCCCTAACCAAGAGAGCTCAGACCACAGCCCCACAGTTGGGCCCTGGGGCCCAGAGGATAGAGACTGGAAGTGGGAGACAGGGTTGGGATTTGGCTGAGGCCTGTGTGGAGTTGGGGAGGGACTGGCGGTCTTAGGGTATGGTGGTTGCAGGAAGTCGGCTGCAGGTGCAATACTGAAGGGCGGGCTGAATGTGGATGTGGAGAGGTGCTCCCCAAATCCAGTGGGGTCCTTACCAAGGCCTGAGCCAGGTGGTTGCTGTGCACTGAGGGAGTCTTGGAGGTGGGGAGGCCAGAGCCCCTAGGGGTGGGGCATTGCTCCTGGCTCTGACAGAAAGTTAAGAGTGGGACTTCCTGAAGCCCCCAGAGGTCCAGCGCCAGAGCGTGGAGCAAGGGCTTCTGCCCCACCCCCCCTTCTGCTGTCATTGGCCAGCTTGTCAGAGTCCGCAGGCTGGCCATTCATCCATCCCAGCCTCTCCGACCTCAAGGGCAGGGAGAGGGTCAGGATACGCAGTACCCCTCTAATATAGAGTCCTTGCTGGAATCACCTCGGTCTAGAGTCACCTTCAGGGGGTTCCTAGAGAGTATCAAGCTCCCCAAAGGAGGCCTCGGTCTCTCCCCATTGCCCTTACTTAGCGGTGCCCCAGTGCACGTGATGGCCCTCTCCTGGGCTCCTGTGTTCTTCTGATGAAGCTGGTGACCCAGTGCCAATTCCCTGTCGCTCGATTGTGCAGACACAATTGGGCAAAAGGATGTGCTGCCCCACATGAGCGGCCACGCCCTTACTTGCCTCCCCAGAAGTGATGTGGACCTTCCCCAACAGGCCACAGTCTGGGGGAAGGGGTGTGGATGTCCCAGGCACCTCGCTGGCTTTCCTTCACCACCACCTGGGCCTATGCGCATCCCAGGTGCTGCCAGAGCTGTGTAGACTCCACTCATAGCTGGGGGAAGCAGGACTCAGAGACAGTGGAGGTAAAGTGAGAGGGAGGGAAGGAGTGAGCATCAGGGAGAGGAAGCGGTGTGTGTGAAGGCATGGATGGCTCTTAGCAGAGGTCCAGTGCTGAGGCCAGTAGGACACTGGGAGGGTGGGGGTGACATACTGTTTGCATTCGAAGATGATGCCAGTGACTGACTGTCTCCTGTGAAGGGTAGATGGGTGTGGAAGCTGGTGTGGAGGTGGGGGCATCTGGGCCTTTGGGGAATGGGGTGGGGCAAGGGGAATGTTCTCTGGGTCCAGACACTTCATATTATCCAGTTTCTCACTCTTAAAAATAAAAATGCGGTAAACACCTTTGGGCAGTTTTTCCTCCATATTTTGAATATTCAGAGGTGTTGGGGACCCAGGGGGTTCGAAGGTGGCTCTGGAACCCTGGGGGAGCCTCCCGGAGCCATGGGCCAGTAGGGGAGCAGGAGGACGGTTTGGGGTGAAAGGGGATGGTTTGCAATGGCTGTTTTTCTGACCTGTTGGAGACTCTCCCCCAGCCTCATGCTGAGCTTGGGGGAGAAGATCCAGGTCCTGCCCTAGGACTCCCTGGTGGGGCAGGCCGGGACCCTGTGGGCTGGAATGCGGGTGGGAAGGGGTGGGGTGCCTCTTGAAGAAGGAGCAGGCCCCAAGGAGGCACAGAGGAGAGGCCGCCCAGGTGGCCGTCCACCCGAGGGACCGCCTAAGCAAACGCAGACCCCACAGGAGCAGGGCCTGGGGGCCCCCACCGCGCCGCCTCACTCACCCCCCTTGCAGCTCGGCCTATGACGCGCGGCTGCGCCAGAAGGTGGCGGTGAAGAAGCTGTCGCGACCCTTCCAGTCGCTGATCCACGCGCGGAGGACTTACCGCGAGCTACGGCTGCTCAAGCACCTGAAGCACGAGAACGTGAGCGGGGCGCGCCGGGGCGGTCAGCCGGGCAGCTGGGGCTCCCCGCGGGGCACGCAGCACCCAGGGGGCGCTCCGGCGGGGGCGCCGAGTCCTGACTCCCGTCCCCACGCAGGTCATTGGGCTGCTGGACGTGTTCACGCCCGCCACCTCCATCGAGGACTTCAGCGAAGTGTGAGTGGCAGCAGATGCGGGCCGCGGCGAGGGAGTGCGTTCCGCGGGGAGGAGGCGGGGCCTCCGTGCTGACCCGTCCCTCCTCCCAGGTACCTGGTGACCACCCTGATGGGCGCCGACCTGAACAACATCGTCAAGTGCCAGGCGCTGAGCGACGAGCACGTCCAGTTCCTGGTTTACCAGTTGCTTCGCGGGCTGAAGGTGGGCGCCGGGTGGGCGGGCACAGGGCGAGGTGCGGTGGTCAGAACCTGACCCTCCCTCCGTCTCCCCCTCTCCCCTCGCAGTACATCCACTCCGCGGGGATCATCCACCGGGTAGGTGCGGCCAACGGGTGAGGGTCGGGGCTGCTGCAGGCCGGGCGCAGGAGCTCCTCCTGCACTCACGCCCCACCTGCCCTGCAGGACCTGAAGCCCAGCAACGTGGCTGTGAACGAGGACTGCGAGCTTAGGGTGAGCGGCCTGCGGGGGAGGGGCCTGCCGGCCTGGAGGGGGCATTCAGGGAGGTGCTGACAAGCCTGGAGGTCTCTCTAGATCCTGGACTTTGGGCTAGCCCGCCAGGCTGATGAGGAGATGACCGGCTATGTGGCCACTCGCTGGTACCGGGCCCCCGAGATCATGCTGAATTGGATGCACTACAACCAGACAGGTGATGTCAGCCCATACAGGGGCAGGTGTGTCGGGTGGGACCGGGGTGGGCAGGCACAGCTCGCACCAGGGCCTGGGGAGGGGGGTGGGTATGGGGCCAACAGCCAAGGCCCCTGGGGAGGTGTGTGTCCAGTCTTGGAGGACAGGCAAGGTCCGGGACCATCCTGCAAAAACAGACCTTACAGGGGCCCAGCACAATAGGTCTTGGGCTGACTCTTCCCCCTCCCCAGAGCTGTACCTAGAGGAGTAAGGGGTCTGCTGTTTGGGGGCCTGGGTGACTGAGAGGCCACTGGGCTGGCACAGTCTGGGAAGCTCCCTAATTCTCTAAGGGGGGCCTTGGGGAGGGGAGACTAATGGAGACTTCTTCCCCAACAGTGGACATCTGGTCTGTAGGCTGCATCATGGCTGAGCTGCTCCAAGGAAAGGCCCTCTTTCCAGGAAATGACTGTATCCTTGGCCCGGGCTGGGGATTGGTGTGAGCCAGGTTCCCCTTCTGCTTGATGGGGCCTAGGGGAGGTGGGCACTGGCCCTTTCTGGCTGGCCTTGCCTCCTCTCCCCCACACTGGGCCACCTTGGGCTCACTGACTCCAGCTGTAGGATTGGGGCAGTGCCCCAAGGTCTGGGATCTGGGGGGCCTGGGAAGGGTCTATTCCTGGCCAGTAGGCATTTCCTCAGCCGGGCAGACATCGACCAGCTGAAGCGAATCATGGAAGTTGTGGGCACACCCAGCCCTGAGGTTCTAGCAAAGATATCCTCAGAACACGTGAGTCACCATCCACCAGCTCCCTCTGCTAACCAAGCTCCTGGGCACTCTGGAGGAAGGGGTCTGTGGAATAGACCGGGAACCATGTGGGAAACATGGATCACAGTGGACTAGAGCCCAAGGCAGGTGCCTGACCCCTTCAGGGAGAAACAGGTGAACAGGGAAGACATTCCTGGCATGAGGGACAGTGAGGGCACAGTCTCAGCACTGACAAACAGTGCCTTTGCCAAGGACAGTGGGTGCCACAGGCATCAAGAGCCAGGTAAGGCACTGTAGCCCCACATCCAATGTTGGGGATGTCCCTGGTCCATGCATGCTCTTGTCCAGGCCTGTTGGAGTGAATGAGTCTGGGGGCTTCTCTCCGCAAGTCCCTGCCTGGCTTCGGGCTGGGGGGGGGCAGGGTGTGAGCCGCCCCCTCAGGCCCTTCCATGTGCCCACAGGCCCGGACATACATCCAGTCCCTGCCCCCTATGCCCCAGAAGGACCTCAGGAGCATCTTCCATGGAGCCAACCCCCTGGGTGAGGATGGGCCCTGGGTCTGGGCTGGGCTCCATGTCTGGCCCTCAGTGCACGACTGACTCCTCTCTTTCCTTTGACCACTCCATAGCTGTGGACCTCCTGGGAAGGATGCTGGTGCTTGACAGTGACCAGAGGGTCAGTGCGGCCGAGGCCCTGGCCCATGCCTACTTCAGCCAGTACCACGACCCCGAAGATGAGCCTGAGGCCGAGCCCTACGATGAGAGCGTTGAGGCCAAGGAGCGTACAGTGGAGGAGTGGAAGGGTGGGCTTGAGGAGGGCCGGGNGGGGCTTGGGGGGGGCCGGGGGGGGGGGCCCAGGGGCTTGAGGGCTTCAATCCCCCTGCAGGCTAGGAGCTGCCTGTTTCCTGCTGGAGGTGTCAAGTCCTCCCCAGAGTGGTCCCCTCACTCCCTGCGCTCCTGGGGTTGGGTGTGTCCAGCAGGGGCTTAGGGGCAGCACAGGCAGGCTCTGGAAGGAAGCCCCCAGGGGCTGAGGCTGCTCTCAGGGTGGTAGGCCTGGGCTGGGCAGCTGGCCCCAGACCGGGGTGGGGGGGTGGGGGCGGTGGGCCAGGGGCAGCATGAGCTCACTCTTGCCCTTCACTCCCCAGAGCTCACCTACCAGGAGGTCCTCAGCTTCAAGCCTGCAGAGCTGCCGCAGTCAGCCGGCGGCCTGGACATTGAGCAGTGAGGGGCGTGCGCCTGCCGGCCACTGGAACTGCAGGAGGGGCTGGAGCTTGCCGGCCCACTTCCTCCGCCTGCTGGGTTCCCACGAGGGGTGCCTCCCAACACCATTGTGGCCAGTGCCCTGACCCTCGCCTGGGGTCCCTCCGCTGCACACTGGTCCTCGTGGGCAGTCTGAATGCACAAGAGCGTGCATGTGTGCAAGCCACGGGCGTGGGGGTCTAGACACGGCATCCTGGACTTCCTTGGTCCTCCTGCCTCCTCCCAGCAATCTGGGTCTCTCTTGACCTCACTTGGATGCCATAGGGGTTCCCCCTGGACAGTGTGTCTATCACCAGATCTTCTCAGTCCCGGTGGGCTGTCTCTGGAGGGTGTGGTGCATTGGGGCCAGGGCCCCCTGGAGACTGAAGGGAGGGTCTTGGTTGTCAGAGCTTCTCAACCTGGAAGTGGGGGCTACCGTGGGACATGCTGGGACTGCAGGGCAGGGACTGCCACCAGGTATCAAATGAGAAAATCATCCTGGAGCCATGTGTTTCACCTGCGCTATGTGTGACACGCGTGTACTAATGACACACGTGTACTGACATGTCAAGGCACGTGTGAATCTGTGGGTGCCCAAGGGCCAGCGGCCATGACCAGCAAGAAGCCTGAAGTGAGGTGGCTGTACTGTTCCTTCCCCTTCACTCAGTTCCTGATGTGGGGGGTAGGGTGCTGCCGCTGAGATCCTGGGTGCACCATGCGAGGGGCTCAGGTGGGCAAGGGGCACAAGGGAACAGAATCCAGGGCTTTCCCCTTGAGTGTGGGAGCTGCAGCAGGCATGGAGAGCTGGTTGGCACAGGGGGCTCCAGCCTTGGTGCTGGGCTGGGGGAGCGGCCACACCACGGCACTCTTGGACTCAGATCCTGGACCTCGGCCCGGAGCACATGAAGCCGCCTCTGCCCTCTTCGCTTCTGCCCACCCTCCGGCCCTGCGTCTGCGCCCTGTGGCCTACGAGTCAGCTCATACCCTCCCTTCTTCCGCATGGAGCTGATCTAACCTCTGGGACGTGACCCTGTTCAAGGTGGGCGGTGGGAGGGTCCTCCGTCCGTCGAGGGGCTTCTCCGTGAGGGGCGGTGACCTCCCACCTTGCAGAGGCCTCAACGTCAAGTGCCTGCACCAAGGTTGCACAATAAAGGGGGTTCTCGGGGCGCCTGGGTGGCACAGCGGTTAAGCGTCTGCCTTCGGCTCAGGGCGTGATCCCGGCGTTGTGGGATCGAGCCCCACGTCAGGCTCCTCTGCTATGAGCCTGCTTCTTCCTCTCCCTCTACCCCTGCTTGTGTTCCCTCTCTAACTGGCTGTCTCTATCTCTGTCGAATAAATAAATAAAATCTTTAAAAAAAAAAAAAATAAAGGGGGTTCTCTCTCACTCCGCTCGTGTCGCGAGTCCCCAGGCCCCGCTGCCTGGCTGGCCCCGCTGCCTCGCCTGGGTGCCTGGATCAGTGCACCACTCCCTCAGCTGCTCTGGCCCCACCACACCCTGCGCTGCCTGCGTCCCTTGGGTCTCCAATCAGACAAGCAGCCGTATTCAGCACGCACCCTCCCTGCTCCCTGAGAGCCCAGGGCCACGGAAGTGTGGGGGGGAGCGAGTTCTGCACAAGGCTCCCATCTGGGACATGGCTTGATGGCCATCCCAGATCAACCCCAGCTGCCCTGCTGGGGAGTTCCCTGGGCAGCTCGGCTTCCGGTCTCGTTGCAGATCTGCCCCTTCTCTCGGTAGTCAGGGAAGCTGCTGGGGGACACTTGGGGCTCTCTGGGAGCGGAGGCTTGTGCTTCCCTGGAGCTGGCTCAAGTGGGGGAAATAGCTTTCCTTTCCTTCCTGTTCAAGGGGCAAGAGGGCCACTGCAGCCCTCAGGACGTACACCGAGCCCCCAGCTCCTGCCGCTCACTGCAGCCCAGCTGAGGAGGGCACTGGCCTCAACAGGGATCAGGCTTCGAACGTCCCTAGGACAGGGGCATTTGTGCCCTTGCCCTGGGCCTTGGGGGTGGAGACCATCTGGGAGTTGGAACACCAGGGGCTGGTCAGGGTGGCTGGTCAGGCCTCAGGTCCTGGGGAACCCCCACAGACCTTGGGCCAAGGCCTGTGGTGGGGGGTCAGGGGATGGGAGCAGAGCTGGGACATGCCCCACGGGGGGAAACCTGCCAGACCCCTGGGCCCCACCACAGGGAGTAAGTGGGCCAGTAGGGGCTTCCTGGAGGAGGCAGCCCAGGGCACAAAGGGCACAGGTGGTGGTGGCTCTGGTGACCCCAGGCTGCTCTCTCTGACTAGGCTCCAACTCCTGGGTGCTGCGGAAGACTAGCCTGCAGGCCAGGTGTAGAGCTGCTCTGGCCGGCTCCGAGCTGCTGATTCATGGTGGCCAGCAGGACATGGAAGGAGGGCGGGGGGGCCCTGATGGTGGCCAGGAGGACACACGG